>NW_024070201.1:76796479-76796747 GCF_014754425.2 Oryx dammah
CTGCCTTGTGGGCTCTATTGAGATGCTCACTGTCCTGATTGTCCTGGTCTCCTATGGCCTCATCCTACTGGCCATTCTGAGGATGCCATCTGCTATAGGGAGAAGGAAAGTCTTTTCCACATGTGGCCCTCACCTAACTGGGGTGTCCATTTTTCATGGTACTGTTCTCTTCATGTATGTGAGGCCAAGTTCCAGCTATGCTTCAGATCATGATATGATTGTGTCTATAATTTATAGCATTGTGATTCCCATGCTGAATCCCATCATC
>NW_024070201.1:76796757-76902126 GCF_014754425.2 Oryx dammah
TGGTATCTGAATTCATTTCAAAGCATTCTGCTGTATCCTTAGATTTATTCATTGGCAGCTATCTAATCCCAGTCTGTGGTTTGGGGACCATAGATAACATGCTCCAATTCCTGGTGTTAACTACCGTGCTGATTGGTAAGGGTGCATTTCTTCCATTTTTGTTATTTCATTCAGAGTTTGAGTCCTAAACAAATCTTTAATTTCTCACAGAAAATAAAGTCCAAGCATTGACATCTATCACGATCACACATTAAAAAATACAAACACAGTTCAGAGAGTAGTGTATAACTGGCCTGTGTATTCGGTTCTTTCCACAGCTGAGCCCCAATCCACTTTTATGGATTTGATTACAGGTCTGGCGCTGACTCAGATTTTAGCTCTCTGTTCCTTGGACCCTTTCAACTCTGATATGCCCCTGCAGAAACCCCCACTCTTCATGCTCAGGCCCAAGAACCTCATTACAGAAGGGTCTCTTCTACATGCATGTTTAAGCCTTGTTTCCAACAGACCTCATTTTCATTGCAAGGACATGTGTCCTTCAGAGATAACTTTAAGATGTAGTGTTCTCCTTTCCTGCTTTCGCTCATTTGTATTTATTAATTTTAATCACAAATTTTGCAAAAACTCATTGTCTTCTTAAAGGAGCATCCTTATTTTTAAATCCAAGACAACCTTCTGAGATTTAGAGTCCAACCTAATGATACTTTTCTGAATTGGGATTAAGTTTAAATTATAATTCAATAGTTCTTGTGCAGACTTCTCTTACCTATATTACCTGTATGTGAAAGTGCTAGTAGCTCAGTGTCTCGATCTCTTTGTGACCCCTGGACTATAGCCCGCCAGGCTCCTCTGTCCATGCAATTCTCCAGGCCAGAATACTGGAGTGGGCTGCCATTTCCTACCTCAGGGGGTCTTCCTGACCCAGGGGTCGAACCTGGGTCTCCTGCATTGCAGGCAGGTTCTTCTTCACTGCTTGAGCCATCAGGGAAGCCCTTATTGTGTTTATCCCTATGCCTATCTCTGCTCTAATTTCTCCTGTTTGGGATACTCTCCTCGCTGCTATTCATGTGGTTCCTTCTACTAAACATCAAAACTAAACCATGTTCACTGATATTAGTTATAGTTGCAAATCCAAACTATGCAAGTGTTTTGTTGAATAGTGTGTGAGCATGCGTGTGTGTGTATCATTCAGCATTGAAGAGATTCTTAAACATAATTCAATATCACAAAAATAAATTTTATGCTTTAAAATTTTAGTTTTAAAGAAAAATAACCACTAATATAGGAAAAAAAAAACTAACCATAAACCGAGAAAATAGATACAGTTATGCATCTGTTAAATTTATAAATAATAGACTAAAAGTACATAGAATTATGGTTTCCCACATGGTGCTATGGTAAAGAATTAGCCTGTCAATGCAGGAGACACTAGAAATGTGGGTTCGATCCCTGGATCAGGAAGATCCCCTAGAGAAGGCAATGGCACCCCACTCCAGTACTCTTGCCTGGAAACGCCCATGAACGGAGGAGCCTGGTAGGCTGCAGTCCATGGGGTCTCAAAGAGTCGGACACGACTGAGCGACTTCACTTTCACTTTTCACTTTCATGCATTGGAGAAGGGAACGGCAACCCACTCCAGTGTTCTTGCCTGGAGAATCCCAGGGACAGAGGAGCCTGGTGGGCTGCCATCTATGGGGTCGCACAGAGTTGGACATGACTGAAGCGACTTAGCAGCAGCAGCAGCAACAAAGGGACATAATCACAATAAAAATGGTTGATCACATTGGATGAACAGTATGACACAGTAAACACACAGGAAAAATCGTCAGTGCTGTGGTCAGACTGCAGACATGTATAAGGGCCACCAGGAGAAGGCAGATCCCTGGAGAAACCACCACCCAGTAGAGCAGGGGGCTGCAAATACCCACATAGCGGTCATAGGCCACAGCAGCCAGCATGAAAATCTCAGCCACAACAAAAGCTATGAATCGGATGACCCAGAGAGATGTTATGGGGAGGGGAGTGGGAGGGGGGTTCAGGTTTGGGAACGCATGTACATCCGTGGTGGATTTATGTCAATGTATGGCAAAACCAATACAGAATTGTAAAGTAAAATAAAAAATAAATAAATTTAAATAAATAAATAAAAAATAAAGGGTGAATTTAAGGCATGTGAATTATATCTTTAAAAATAATAGAAAAATAAAATAATAAAAAGAATGGAGCAAAAAACAAAACTAGGCTGGTCAAAAAGTAAAAAAAAAAAAAAAAAGCTATGAATCCACTTAGCTGGGCTGCACATGCATAGGAAGATATGGTTTTCTTTGTAACCAAGAAGTTAACCAACATTTTAGGGGCAATGACAGAAGAATTGCCCAAATTGATGATAGCCAAGTGCTTGAGGAAAAAGTACATGGGGGTTTGAAGCTGAGAGTCCATGCTGGTGAGGATGACGATTCCCAGGTTCCCTGCCAGGGTCAGTCCATAGATGACCAGAAACACCCAGAAAAGAGGAATCTAGAGCTCTGGACGGTCTGAGATCCTCTTTAGAATGAATTAAATCACTTGAGTGCAGTTCTCTGGAGCTATCTATATTGCAGATTTATTCTTAATGAGGGAAAAATGCAAGAGAGCTCCAGAAAAAATATCTACTTCTCCTTTATTGAACATGCCAAAGCCTTTGACTGTGTGGATAGCATCAAACTGTGGAAATTTCATAATGAGATGGGAATATCAGACTACTTGACCTGCCTCCTGAGAAATCTGTATGCAGGTCAGGAAGCAACAGTTAGAACTGGACATGGAAAAACAGACTGGTTCCAAATCAAGAAAGGAACACCCCAAGTCTGTATATTGTCACCCTGCTTATTTAACTTATATGCACAGTACATCATGAGATATGCTGGACTGGAAGAAGCACAAGCTGGAATCAAGATTGCCGGGAGAAATATCAATAACTTCAGATATGCAGATGACACCACCCTTATGTCAGGAAGTGAAAAAGAACTAAAGAGCCTCTTGATGAGAGTGAAAGAGGAGAGTGAAAAAGTTGGCTTAAAACTCAATATTCAGAAAACTAAGATCATGGCACCTAGTCTCATCCCTTCATGGCAAACAGATGGGAAAACCATGGAAACAGTGACAGACTTTATTTTGGGGGGCTCCAGATGGTGACTTCAGCCATGAAATTAAAAGATTCCTTGGAAGAAAAGTTATGACCGACCTACACAGAATTTTAAAAAACAGAGACATTACTTTGTCAACAAAGGTCGGTCTAGTCAAGGCTATGGTTTTTCCAGTGGTCATGTATGGATATGAAAGTTGGACTATATTGATGTATGGCAAAACCAATACAATATTGTAAAGTAATTAACCTCCAATTAAAGTAAATAAATTTATATTAAACAAATTAAGAAAGAAAGAAAAAGTAATTTTGGGGAGAAAAAAAAAAGGCTGAGTGCCAAAGAATTGATGCTTTTGAACTGTGGTGTTGAAGACTCTTGAGAGGCCCTTGGACTGCAAGGAGATCCAACCAGTCCATCCTAAAGGAAATCAGTCCAGAATATTCACTGGAAGTACTGATGCTGAAGCTGAAGCCCCCATACTTTGGCCACCTGATGCTAAGAACTGACTCTTTTGAAAAGACCCTGATGCTGGGAAAGATTGAAGGTGGGAGGAGAAGGGGTTGACAGAGGATGAGATGGTTGGATGGCATCACTGACTCAATGGATATGAGTTTGTGTAAACTCCGGGCGTTCGTGATGGACAGGGAGGCCTAGCGTGCTGCAGTCCATGGTGTCACAGAGTCAGACACGACTGAGTGACTGAACTGATGGGAGCAGATGCCATCAACTTAGTTTTTTGAATGTTGCATTTTAAGCCTGATTTTCACTCTCTTCTTTCAACCTCTTTAGTTCCTGCTGGTTTTTTTCATTAGAATGGTATCATCTGCATATCTGAGGTTGTTGATATTACTCCCTGCCATCTTGACTCCAGCTTGTGAGTTATCCAGCCCTGTATTTAGCATGATGTACTCTACAAATAAGTTAAATATGCAGGGTGACAATATACAACCTTAATACTCCTTTCTCATATTTGAACCAGTTCAGTGTTCCATGTCCGTTTCTAAACATTTCTTGGCTGCATACAGATTTCTCAGGTGGCAGGTAGGATGGTATGGTATTCCCATCTCTTTAAGAATTTTCCTGATGGCTCAGAGGATAAAGAGTCTGCTTGCAGTGTGGGAGACCTGGATTTGATCCCTTGGTCAGGAAGATTCCCTGGAGAAGGAAATAGCAACCCTTTCCAGTATTCTAACCTGGAAAATTCCATGGACAGAGGAGTCTTGCAGGGTACAGTCCATAGGGTGCAAAGAGTCAGACACAACTGAGCAACTTCACTTTTTTTAAGAATTTTCCACAGTTTGTTGCAATCCAAACAAAGTCTTCAGCAAAGTCAATGAAGCAGAAGTAGATTTTTTTTTAAAATTCTCTTCTTTTTCTATAATCCAACAGATGTTTGACAAGTTGACCTCTGGTTCCTCTGCCTTTTCTATATCCAGCTTGTACATCTGGAAGTTTTCGGTTCATACACTGTTGAGGCCTAACTTGAAGGATTTTGAGCATTACCTTGGCAGCATGTGAAATGAAAGCAATTGTTTTGTAGCTTGAACATTTTTTTGGCATTGCCTTTCTTTGATATTGGAATGAAAACTGACCTTTTCCAGCCCTGTGGCCACTGCCAAGTTTTCCAAATTTGCAGGCATATTGAGTGCAGCACTTTAACAACATCAGTTTTTAAGGTTTGAATTAGCTCAACTGGAATTCTATCACCTCCACTAGCTTTGTTTGTAGTAATGCTACCTAAGGCCCGCTTGACTTCATACTCCAGTATCTAGCTCTAGGTGAATGAGCACACTGTTGTGGTTATCTGGCTCGTTAAGAACTTCCTTGTATAATGTTCTGTGTATTCTTGCCACCTCTTCTTGATCTCTTCTACTGCTGTTAGGCCCTTGACGTTTCTGTTCTTTGCAGTCCATCTTTGCATGAAATATTCCATTAATATCTCCAATTTTCTTGAAGAGATCTGAAGTCTTTCCCATTCTATTATTTTCCTCTATTTCTTTATATTGCTCTCTTAAGAAGGCTTTCTTACCTTGCTATTCTCTGAAATCTGCATTCAGTTGGGTATATTTTTCCCTTTTATCCTTTTCCTTTTCTCCTTTTGCAAGTTTCTGGTCTATAAGTATTGTGGGATATAGAGTATGTGTAAATAAATTGCCTTTGTATTAACAGCTTCTAAAATAAACCCCAAATCTACTTTTGAGCAGAAGATGTTCAAAAGTTACTTGCTAACTGACTGACTGAAAGAGATGAATGGTGAATAAGTGAAGGAGTGAATGTCTACAATATCAGTCCTGAAATTCCGAAATAAAGCATGAGAGTTTTGTTCCAAGGTCCACAGTTTTATGGTAATATGATTATTTAAATGACTTTGACTTTGATAAAGAAACAGAGACAACCTACATATCATTTTCTAGAATATTCACTACTTTAGTGCAGGGCACAACTGTTCTTTCTTCATTGACTTAGTCCTAAAATTAGTAAAGTTATGGTATATTCTTAGCTCTAAAGTTAACAAAATAACAGATAAATCATGGACCATAGAAAGGAAGTTCCAAAGACTGTTTACCATGAAGTCACTTTTTACAATGATATAAATTCTTGAATGTTGTGCTGTTGCTTCCTCTGCTGTCCTTTGAGTCTTGTCTGCCATGTAACCAATGACACTGTCTGCACCAGGCAGAGTTAACAATACCTTCATTTGTTCATGGCTCTGCCAACCTCTCCATTGATTCAGCATTCTTACAACAATGTTGGGCTTTCAGGTGGTTCAGTGGTAAAGAATATGTCTGCCAATGCAGGAGACAGAGGAAATGTGGGTTTCATCCCTGAATCTGGAAGATTCCCAAGAGTAGGAATGGCAATCCACTCCAGAATTCTTGCTGGGAAATCCCATGGACAGAGGAGTCTGACTGGCTGGAGTCCCCGTTGTCACAGAGTCAGAAACAACTGACCACACACACACACATAACATTGTTAAGATTCCCTTTTTACAATTTCCTTCTTATTGATGTGTTATTTTACACCTTGATCTCTCATTTGAAGCTTATTATTTATTGTATGAGGGTTTTTTTAATTTCCTAAATCTTCTGTATGTTACATAATAAACGTATCTTGGTCAGACAAAACTGTAAGACAGTGCCAGGATCACAAAGCTCTCCTTTCAAAAATATTTGTAAGAAGCACACACACAGATACAAATGTACAGAAAAATGGCATGAAAGACACTACATTTCCATTACCCATGTTAAACAGTGGATTTATCTTATAGGATGCACGAATTTAAAGTAAAATTTAACAACGTATAAGCTAAATTTCCTTTGAATCAACCTCTTACATTCTAACCCATGTGTTTTCTTTTTTCATTTTTGAATGTAAGCATGATCTCTGTAAGTGTTAATGCATGGACTTTATTATCTGTGAGAAATCAAAGGTGGATATAATGCCTGTGCTTTGAAAGAATTTAAAATAAGGAGAAACTGCTTCCTCAAATCAGAACGGTAGTAACACCAGGAATTTGGACACATTATCTCTGGTCCCCAAACCAAAGACTGGGATTAGATGATTGACAATGTATAAATCTAAGAATGGAGGCCAAGTCAGGTACCAGTGACTCCAGGTTATGTAGTCATTTCAACTACTGTTTTGGTATTGATTAATTAGTACTTGATAAAATAGTCATTTATAATTATAATACTATTTATAAATGCAAATTGGAGTCTATATATCCAAGTTATATGAGGATAAACTAATAAACAACATTATAAAATAAAGATGATATGTACATATGTCCTTGACTGTGCTAGTGTTCTGTCAGTCAGTACAGCTTCTGCGTACACATATACACACATACACAGGTACACGTGTACACATATACATGTGTACACATGCACACATGCACACATGTACACATATACACATGTATACATGCACACATGTACACATATACGCATATATACACATATACACATGTTGGTAGGAACATACTGAGAAGCACATGGATGATAGCAAATGGGTTTTTCTGCATATAAATATAGTTTAGGTAGAGAGTTGATCTTTGCTTTAAAACACCCAGGGAGAAAAGAAATGCATTCATATGTAAAAATATTTTCAGCATATCTTCTTGATATTGACGCATAGAAGAACCTTACCCTCAATTTTGTTAACTTTTAATTTTTACTGTGAAAATATGCTTTACAGCTAAATCAAATTTTCCAGAACATTCTCTTCATTGCCTCTTTGACATCTTTATTCCTTAAACTATAGATGATGGGATTCAGCATGGGAATCACAACGCTGTAAAAGAGGGACACTATCATGTCATGGTCCATGGCACAGCTGGAACTTGGCCTCACGTACATGAAGAGGATGGTCCCATGAAAAATGGACACTCCAGTTAGGTGAGAGCCACATGTTGAAAAGACTTTCCTTCTCCCTTCAGCGGAACGCATCCTCAGAAGGGCCAGCAGAATGAAGCCATAGGACATCAGGACAATCAGGACAGTGACCATCTCAATAGAGCCCACAAAGGAGAAGAGCAGAAGCTGGTTCGTGTGAGTGTCAGAGCAAGAAATAGCGAGGAGGGGAGGGATGTCACAGAACACATGTCTGATTTCACTGGAGGCACAGAAGGAGAGGCTGAAAGTGGCCACCGTGTGTACAGAAGCATGCAAGACACCACCCACATGGGAAGCAATGATGAGTGGCACGTAGACTCTGGGAGCCATGCTGACTGAATACAGGAGGGGGTCGTAGACGGCCACATAGCGATCATAGGCCATTGCGGCCAGAAGAAAGCACTCTGTGGTCCCAAAAGTAGTGAAGAGAAACATCTGTGCTGCACACTCAGGCAACAAAATGGTTTTGTTTTTTGACATAAAGTCTACTAACATTTTTGGTGTAATTACTGAAGAATAGCAGGCATCCACAGATGAAAGCACACTCAGAAAATAGTACATGGGGTTGTGGAGCCGGGAATCCCCAATGACCAATACAATCAGTCCTAAATTTCCAATCAAAGTAAAGAGATAAATTGCTAGAAACAGGAAAAATAAGATAAATTGTATTTCAGAATTATCTGTGAGGCCTTTCAGTACAAATATCGTAACTTCAGTAGTATTCTTCATAGTGACTCCTCATGGAACAAATTTAAACATAAAATTACAATTCATTTACTACAAAATAATAAAAACATTGTGACTCAGTAATGTGGCTTAAAGGATTGTGACATATGCTCTCAATTTGTTTTGGGGGATGTTTAATTTCTGAGTTGCTGATCAGGAGACAAAGCAGTGAGCAAAGTGTCCGTGCCGCTCACTGGACAATCCGATGCCAATACCTGTGTGTTCACTTACTTCATGAATCCATGTAATTTATAAAACCAGCAGGTTAACTGGTCAATGTGTCACTGCATCCTATTATCTGTTCTCATACTAAATTACATTAAAACACACCAAGTGACTAAATAAAAAATAATGTCCCCCTGATATCCAAACACATAAGATGGCATCTCAGTGTACAGATCACTGGAACAGAATAGCAGCATTCCAGAACTTTCAGTTATTGTGTAAAATGGCTTGCAATGACTATCTAGTCAACTGTAGAATCAGAACATTAGTATTTCTGATAATATTAGAATGGTTATTTTTAAATGGGAGTTTGATTCACAAGATGATTAGCCCCATTATGATTCATAACATCATTTCAATGATATAGTTCGTTCAAGACAAATAACACAGTATTTAGAAACTGAAAATATTTGTTCACAGGCCAGGCTCATGATTAAAAGCCATGGGCAATGTTAATATTGCTCTTTAAAGTTTTCCCTCTTCAAAGTACTAATACATGTACATGCTCAAGCAGATAAAATAATACACAGCCACACAGGCTAATTAAATATGCAAAGCAACAAATATAAACGTGTAAAACAATTTCCTTTAAATATGTCTTGTTTGGTTACACATTTAGGATGACCATATAATTGAACTTTAATCACCAGATGTATATATTTTTACAACATTAGCAAATGCTGGATTACAAAATTAATACTATAACTAATAATTTTACACTATATGTCATCAGATCCTTGATCCAGATATTTTGTCCCTTATCTACTTGTCATGTATTTGTTTTGTGATTTTTAATACACACCAAAACAATATTCTGCTAGGAAGAAATGCAATGTACATAATTTGATTTTGATTTTTATTCCCCTATTCACTCTTCATGCCTCTGGTTTCTTCTTTAGAGAGTAAGGAAGCTTTGTAAATTTTATATTCTGGTAATACCAACACACACACACACACACACATCACATAATTCTGTTTTCCATGTTGCTGCTGCTTCAGTCGTGTCTGACTCTGTGCGACCGCATAGACGGCAGCCCACCAGGCTCCCTCGTCCCTGGGATTCTCCAGGCAAGAACACTGGAGTGGGTTGCCATTTCCTTCTCCAATGCATGAAAGTGAAAAGTGAAAGTGAAGTCGCTCAGTTGTGTCCGACTCTTAGCGACCCCATGGACTGCCGCCTTCCAGGCTCCTCCGTCCATAGGATTTTCCAGGCAAGAGTACTGGGGTGGAGTGCCATTGCCTTCTCCATTTTCTATGTTACAGTGAGTTTAAGTTTAGATAGTGAAATACTTACATGTTAAATGTGTGTGTGTGCGCGTGCTCAGTCATGTCCAACTTTTTGGGACCCGATGGACTGTAGCCTCCCAAGCTTCTCTCTTCATGGAATTTTCCAGGCAAGAATACTGGAGTGGGTTGCCATTTCCATTTCTAAATTTCTCTGCAAATAGGCTTTCTACTGGATGCCAAAATGAAAATCTTACTGGGTGTAACTGTGTCCATATTAGAATATATTGAGAGGACTCAGAATTTTAAAGAGGAAATGACTATGATTCTCAAAGGTTTTAATAATATAGGATCAACTTCTAAAACAATGTAAAGCTTCTTCTAAAAAATACAGTGCTAATAGAAGGCAAATATTCCAATATATTGATCCAATCTTGAAACACAAAGCTTGCAAAAAGAGGAAAAATGCAACAGTAATGGGCTTTTGTACATTTTACTTTATCTCCCCTTTATAGAAGCTCTCATAACTGTCAGAGCCAAGATCCAATCCCAAGGACCCCCCATGATGCATCCGCTTTTCATCACTTTTCACCGCCTCCTATAATACCATGGCTTTATTCAGAAACTGACCTCCCACTTGCTCCTCTCAGTGAAATAAAACATTCCATTTTTGAGACTTTTTATTTATTTTATTATTTAACTTTTTATTTTTATAAGCATATAGCTGATTAACATTGCTGTGATAGTTTCAAGTGGACAGCAAAGGGATTTGGCCATACACATACATGTATCTGTTCTCCTACAAACTGCCCTCCCATCCAGGCAGCCACATAACATTGAGCTGAATTCCATGTGCTCCACAGTAGGTCCTTGTTGATTATCCATTTTATATATTGGTGTGTATACATGTCCATTCTAAATTCCCTATCTGTCCTTTCCCCTCATTTTTCACCCCTCCAGCAAATAAAACATGCTTTTTGATATGCATTTTTCAAAGATTTTTCTAAATGTTAAGTCTAGAGAAACATTCTGAAGCAGTAGTAATCTGATGTAGCTTGTACATCACAAAGGCAAAAATAAAAGGATAATTGTTTTCCTCATTATAGCAAAAAATAATCCCTCAGATAGTTTGATAGGACAAATGCTTTTTTTGTTTGTTTGTTTGTTTGTTTATTTTTTTATTTTTTTAAAATTTATTTATTTATTTATTTTTTATTTTACTTTACAATTCTGTATTGGTTTTGCCATACATTGACATGAATCCACCACGGGTGTGGAATAAGACATTTTCATGGTTGTTTCTGGCTTAAACTGATTTGTCATCTATCAAGTAAATAAAAGAATACACTTAGGTGGTGCAGCGGCAAAAACCCTGACTGCCAATGCAGGAGTTGCCAGAGATGCAAGTTTGATCCCTCGTTGGGAAGATCCCTTGGAGGAGGAAACGGCAACCCACTCCAGTACTCTTGCCTAGGAAATTCCGTGGACGGAGGAGCCTGGTGGATTACAGTCCATGGAGCTGCAAAGAGCTGGACACAACTGAGCACAAATACACACATCCTCATTTAACTAAAACCATATAATGTCGTCTATTTTCTCTGTTGCATTTATTCACCTATGGGATAGGCAACAACTAACAGGATCACATGTCATATCTGATACTGATATTATGTCTTATTATTATTCTGCAAATATTAAATTATTCTGCAGATGACCTGAAGTTTCCTCTTACCTGTGGATCAGCAAAGGCAGGTTTAGGTACAGTGTGAATAAAAGTAGCTCAAAATGCTTATATCCACTTACTCAATTATTGATGAAACCACAGGAGATTCTCCAAGGGGAATATGTCCTAATTACCTCCTGGATCAAAATAGCAACATGACAATTTACTCAATAAAAAAGAAAACAGTCCTGGAATGATTGGATGCATGCTAATATTTGTTGAATAAATAGAGTCCTTTGGTCCCTGATTTATAACAAAATTTTAGATTTACATTTCCATGATAATTATCGATGTTAATTATTTTATCATACTAACCTGTTGTTTGTGTATCTACTTTGAAGAAAACATCTGTTCAAGGGCTTGCAAATATATTCTCCCATTCTGAAAGCTGCCTTCTTACTCTGTTTGACTCTTTCCTTTGCTGCATATATTTTTAGTTTGATGTATTATCTAATTTTGCTTTTGTTGCCTGTGCTTATCCTGTCATATCCACGAAATTATTAATCAGTACGGTGTCATGAATGTGGAATGAAGCAGGGCAAAGACTAATAGAATTTTGCCAAGAAAATGCACTGGTCATAGCAAACACCCTCTTCCAACAACACAGGAGAAGACCCTACACATGGACATTACTTGAATGTCAACACTGAAATCAGGTTGATTATATTCTTTGCAACCAAAGATGGAGAAGCTCTATACAATCAACAAAAACAAGACCAGGAGCTGACTGTGGCTCAGATCATGAACTCCTTATTACCAAATTCAGACTGAAATTGAAGAAAGTAGGGAAAACCGCTAGACCATTCAGGTATGACCTAAATCAAATCCCTTATGATTATACAGTGAAAGTGAGAAATAGATTTATGGGCCTAGATCTGATAGATAGAGTGACTGGTGAACTATGGAATGAGGTTCATGACATTGTACAGGAGACAGGGATCAAGACCATCCCCATGGAAAAGAAATGCAAAAAAAGCAAAATGGCTGTCTGGGGAGGCATTACAAATAGCTGTGAAAAGAAGAGAAGAGAAAAGCAAAGGAGAAAAGGAAAGATATAAGCATCTGAATGCAGAGTTCCAAAGAATAGCAAGAAGAGATAAGAAAGCCTTCCTCATTGGTCAATGCAAAGAAATAGAGGAAAACAACAGAATGGGAAAGACTAGAGATCTCTTCAAGAAAATTAGAGATATCAAGGGAACATTTCATGTAAAGATGGGCTTGATAAAGGACAGAAATAGTATGGACTTAACAGAAGCAGAAGATATTAAGAAGAAGTGGCAAGAATACACAGAAGAACTGTACAAAAAAAGATCTTCACGACCAAGATAATCATGATGGTGTGATCACTCACCTAGAGTCAGACATCCTAGAATGTGAAATCAAGTGGGCCTTAGGAAGCATCACTACAAACAAAGCCAATGGAGGTGATGGAATTCCAGCTGAGCTATTGCAAATTCTGAAAAATGATACTGTGAAAGTGCTGCACTAAATATGACAACAAATTTGGAAAACTCAGCAGTATCCACAGGACTGGAAAAGATCAGTTTTCATTCCAAACCCAAAGAAAGGCAATGCAAAAGAATGCTCAAACTACCACACAATTGCGTTCATCTCAGACACTAGTAAAGTAATGCCCCAAATTATCCAAGCCAGGATTCAGCAACACGTGAACCGAGAACTTCCTGATGTTCAAGCTGGTTTTAGAAAAGGCAGAGGAACCAGAGATCAAATTGCCAACATCTGCTGGATCATGGAAAAAGCAAGAGAGTTACAGAGAAACATCTATTTTTGCCTTATTGACTATGCCAAAGCCTTTAACTGTGTGGATCAAAATAAACTGTGGAAAATTCTGAAAGAGATGGGAATACCAGACCAACTGACCAGCCTCTTGAGAAACCTGTATGCAGGTTAAGAAGCAACTGTTAGAACTGAACATGGAAGAGACTGGTTCCAAATAGGAAGAGGAGTACATCAAGGCTGTATATTGTCACCCTGCTTATTTAACTTATATGCAGAGAACATCATGAGAAACGCTGGGCTGAAAGAAGCACAAGCTGGAATCAAGATTGCCAGGAGAAATATCAATAACCTCAGATATGCAGATGACACCACCCTTATGGCAGAAAGTGAAGAACTAAAGAGCCTCTTGATGAAAGTGAAAGAGGAGAGTGAAAAAGTTGGCTTAAAGATCAACATTCAGAAAACTAAGATAGCAACCAGTCCCAGCATCACATCATGGCAAATAGATGGGGAAACAGTGGAAACAGTGGCTGATTTTATTTTTCTGAGCTCCAAAATCACTGTAGATGGTGATTGCAGCCATGAAATTAACAGATGCTTAGTCCTTGGAAGGAAAGTTAAGACCAACTTAGACAGCATATTTAAAAACAGAGACATTACTTTGCCAATAAAGGTCCATCTAATCAAGGCTATGGTTTTTCCAGTAGTCATGTATGTATGTGAAAGTTGGACTGTGAAGAAAGCTGAACTAAGAAGAATTGATGCTTTTGAACTGTGGTGTTGGAGAAGACTGCTGAGAGTCCCTTGGACTGAAAGGAGATCCAACCAGTCCATCCTAAAGGAGATCAGTTCTCGATGTTCATTGGAAGGACTGATGTTGAAGCTGAAACTCCAATACTTTCGCCACCTGATGGGAAGAGCTGACTCATTTGAAAAGACCCTGATGCTGGGAAAGATTGAGGGCAGGAGGAGAAGGGAATGACAGAGGATGAAATGGTTGGATGGCATCACCGACTCAATGGACGTAGGTTTGAATAAACTCCGCTAGTTGGTGATGGACAGGGAGGCCTGGCGTGCTACAGTTCATGGGTTGCAAAGAGTCAGACACGACTGAGTGACTGAACTGAACTGAACTGAGTCCATCAATTTTTACAATTTTAAAATATGCTGATTATTACATTCAAACTGATCCATATTAAATATTCACTGATGTAAGTATATTGCTGGTGTAATTCATTCTGTGATTTGTTTCTCTCCATATTGTTATAGCTATAATCTTGGGATTCTGTAGATTGATATTAGCTCACATTAATTATAGGAAGTCTTCAGCACACATCATGAAGTTACTTCTCCATTCTGGAGCCCCTATGAAGAACCTCCATGTGAGCTCACACAATGTGTTCAATCCAGGTATATGGGCATAACTTTTCCAGTTTGGCTCAACATCATATAACTTTATTCCATTATCAAAGTATTTTCTTATTACTGTCAATCATAGAAATAGATTAGATCCATTCTGAAACTCCAAAAATTATACTGAAGGTAGATGGTAATATTCATTAAGATCACAATAAACTGTGGAAAATTCTGAAAGAGATGGGAATACCAGACCACCTGACCTGCCTCTTGAGAAATCTGTATGCAGGTCAGGAAGCAACAGTTAGAACTGGACATGGAACAACAGACTGGTTCCAAATAGGAAAAGGAGTACGTCAAGGCTGTATATTGTCACTCTGCTTATTTAACTTCTATGCAGAGTACATCATGAGAAACGCTGGGCTGGAAGAAGCACAAGCTGGAATCAAGATTGCTGGGAGAAATATCAATAACTTCAGATATGCAGATGACACCACCCTTATGGCAGAAAGTGAAGAGGAGCTAAAAAGCCTCTTTATGAAAGTGAAAGAGGAGAGCGAAAAAGTTGGCCTAAAGCTCAACATTCAGAAAACAAAGATCATGGCATCCAGTCCCATCACTTCATGGGAAATAGATGGGGAAACAGTAGAAACAGTGTCAGACTTTATTTTTTGGGGCTCCAAAATCACTGCAGATGGTGATTGCAGCCATGAAATTAACAGATGCTTACTCCTTGGAAGAAAAGTTATGACCAACCTAGAGAGCATATTGAAAAGCAGAGACATTACTTTGCCAAATAAGTTCCGTCTAGTCAAGGCTATGGTTTTTCCTGTGGTCATGTATGGATGTGAGAGTTGGACTGTGAAGAAGGCTGAGCACCGAAGAATTGATGCTTTTGAACTGTGGTGTTGGAGAAGACTCTTGAGAGTCCCTTGGACTGCAAGGAGATCCAACCAGTCCATTCTGAAGGAGATCAGCCCTGGGATTTCTTTGGAAGGAATGATGCTAAAGCTGAAGCTCCAGTACTTTGGCCACGTCATGCGAAGAGTTGACTCATTGGAAAAAACTCTGATGCCAGGAGGGATTGGGGGCAGGAGGAGACGGGGACGACTGAGGATGAGATGGCTGGATGGCATCACTGACTCGACGGACGTGAGTCTGAGTGAACTCTGGGAGATGGTGATGAAAAGGGAGGCCTGGCATGCTGCGATTCATGGAGTTGCAAAGAGTTGGACACGACTGAGCGACTGAACTGAACTGAACTGAACAGTGTCATGAAGTTTTACCCTTATATATTCTGTGAATTTTTTAAGTTTAGGTCTTAAGTTTAGGTCATTTGATTTTCATTCACAGTGAAAGATGACAGTTGACCTTCATTGTTTTTTATGTAAATACCCAGTTTTCCCAACACAATTTGCTAAAGTGACTATCCTTTTCCCTTGGTGCATTGTTGACACTCTTGTCAAATATCGAATGACTAAATATATATAAATTAATATGCAAGCTTTTTATTCTGTTCTGTTGGTCTATGCGTCTGTCTTTATACCAATAGTATATATTGTTCAAATAATGTAACTTTGTAACATATTTTGAAACCAGGATGCATGATTGCTCCAATGTTTTCTGATAAGCACTGCATTGAATCTGTCATTGACCTGGGTAGTATGTATATTTTATCAAATTCAAATCAAAAGTATAATTGCATATAACCTAGAGCTGTTAGGATAGCTATTATTGAAGAAGGAAAAATCAACAAGTGTTGGCAAAGATATGGAGAAAGAACCCCTTGGGCATTGATGATATAAAGGAAATTGGTCCAGCCACTGTGGAAAATGTTATAGAGGTTTGTCAAAAAATTAAACCTTCTATGTCATTTGCCAGTCATTTCCGGATATTTATACAAAGATATTGAAATTAGAAACTTGGAGAGATATTGCATTCCTATGTTCACTGCAGCATTATTTACAATAACTAAGATATAAAAACCACTTAAATGTCTATTTCTGGAAATATGGGTTAAAAAAAACTGACATATACAAACAGTGAAACATTACCCAACTTTAATAAAGGAGGAAATCCTGACATTGCAATAATATAAAAGAATTTGAAGGTCATTTTTTAAGTGAAATAATTCAGACACACAAAAGTAAATACTGAATGATCTTATTTATGTGAGTTATCTGTAACAGTCAAATTCATAGAAGCAAAGAGAGAAGAATGGTGGTTTCTAGGGACTGAAGGGAGAAATAGAAAAGTGATCATCAGAGCATACAAAGTTTCGGTTATTCAAGTTAAATTAAGTTCAGGAGACTTTCTATACAATGTAGTCCCTATAGTTAATAATTCTCTTTTGTATACTCAAAGCTGCTAATAAGGTAGATGCTATGTTGTGTTTTTATTATAAAATTATAATTAAAAAAAGAGGCAGAGGAAACTTTGAGAAAGAAGGATATCTTTATGGCCTTGATAGTGGTCTTGCTTTCATGGATGTACTCTTTCCCCAGATCTTCAGGAGGAGTACATTAAATATGCATATAAGTTTACATATGTTACACTTCAATGGCAGGCTTCCCTGGTGGCCCAGTGGTAATGAATCTGTCTGCAATGTAGGATATGCAGGTTAGTATCCTTGGGTCAGGAAGATCCCCTGGAGAAAGGAGTGGTTACTCACTCTGGTATTTTTGCCTGGAGAGTTCCATGGACAGAGATGCCTTGTTGGCTAGAGTCAGTGGGGTTGTACAGTAGCTGAAACCCATACTTTTCTCTATCATGAACCCAGTGCTGTGTAGTGAAATAGATAAATTTTCTAACGGGACATAAATTGGAATCAAACACACTTTCATTCATAAACTCTTCTCCTTGCTCTACAGACAAGAAGAGAGACATAAAAGCTTACTAGAAATTTATACCTACAAGAGTATCAGGAGAACTTAAATAAATATACTAGTATTTTATTTTATTGATGTGTCCACAAATTTTTATTTATCATTCTATATTTTTATTTTAAAAATCTGTACTAATTCTTAAAATTTTCCTTTCTGAAGCTTAAAAAGTTGACCAGTCAAGATTTTTTGGTTTTGGTGTACTGAATCACAGAATACAACTTATAAATTCTAATTTTAAAGACACTTTTATATTTGAAAGGATGTTCATGACTGGGCTAATTTTCAGAAAAGATGATTCACCATTCTAATCTGGGGAAAGGCATAATGCAGTGACAGAAAGGCTTTTTAAAGTTTCTTATAGCATAGACTATCGGGACTCACCCAGTTTAATATCAATAAAATAGAGTTTATTATATATTTTATCTCATGCAAGTGTTTGCATAGCTTAAAAAAGAAATTTTTTGTTTCTTTTTGGGGCCCATTAATTGCCTTTTGTTTTACACTTTGATTTTAAATTCTCTATTAGTTTCATTGATTTAAGTAAAATTTAGAAGTTATAGTTCACATATAGGCAACCTTCACAGATGCTTGATATTTTAACTTATGAAACATATTTTAATCAACTGATTAAAAAATGCTCTGTTATTACACCATATCCATGTAGTTGAACAAAATATACCTGAAAATTTGGGTCAATCAGTTTTTTTCTGTGTGTGTGTAGTTCAGAAATAATTTTTCCAAGTTAATGCTGTCAGTAAGTGCTAAATCTGAGATTTCAATACAGTTTTTTTAACTCCAAATAAAGCTCTTAATTTCCCACAGTTATTTTATTTTAAGCACATTAGTTAAGGAAAGGTTAGAATTGTAATGTCACTGAAATGTCTCCTGTATTTATCAGTTAATTTATATTTTGTGATGGAATCCTTGCTAGACTACCTACTGGTCCATTTTTCAAAATTCATTTGCGTATTTGTATTTATTTTCTCTACCTAATTCTTGTTTTTCATCTTACTCTCTATAGTAAATATCTTTGTGTATGTTCCATGGATTTGAAAGAGAAAGAGAAAGCAACAGGAAGAGAAGGAAGGTAGGAGAGAGGTTGGAGAGAAAAAGAAAGTAGAATTTTTAAAGATTAAGGTAATTTTTATGATGCTCCAAATTTATTAATGCATATTAGTAGTATTAATTGATGGTTTATAGACTATTTTATTAATATAACAATTCAAACCTAATGATACATTATTACTTTTTTCTCTGTGTGTTCGCATGATTATTATGTAAGCTGTATGGATTTATACAGAAATCAAAATTTAATTGTATTTTTTTTACACTAGACTTTTGTGAGAATTAAATCAACATTTTTTGGTGTGGTAAACTCATTCCTGTATTGTTGGTTTTTTTAATCCCTAAGCTGTATCCGACTCTTTGGGACTCCATGGACTGTAGCCTGCCAGGCTCCTCTGTCCTTGGGATTTCCTAGGCAATATTACTGGAGAGAGTTGCCATTTCCTTCTCCAGGGGAATCTTCCCAACCCAGGAATCGAACCCAGGTCTCCTGCATTGGCAGGCAGATTCTTTACCACTGACCAACCAGGGAAGCCTTTAAACTCATATTATCAATCTATTTATTTTATGCATTAGAAAGGTCTTCTACATGGATTTATGGAGACATTTCTGGGGAAATAAAGACGTGACTTTCTTCTAATAGCAAGCAGAAGCTTTATTCTTCTTGAGGTATGGACAATTAAATTCAATAAAAATGTAGCATGTTTAACATCATAAATATAAATTATTAAATTCAACCTGACCCTGTATATGGCTAATTTCTCACTACTTTTAAATACTTTTTTAATTATGGCAAGCTGAAGGAAAAACAAAAGTTAACACGCCAAGTCTGCCCCTTAATGTGATGAACCTAATAATTAATTTTGTTTCAATAACTAAGATTTTAGTTGAGATACAAGAATGTCTTTATCTTTAAAAAAAAATGCCATACACTTCCCTTTGTTCCTATACCACCAATTAAGAAATAGTGTAATGACATTGGGGGAAAAAATAGAAACTCCAAAAGCGACTATAATATAATAAAAGAACATCCACAATTTGTTTTTGACTTAAATATATTTCAAAAATATTTCCAAGGACTTTGCAAAGATAATAAGACCATGAATTGAGAAGCACCTCACATGCAACTGAGATAAACTTTGAAACCCGTGGCAGATTCATGCTGATGTATGGCAAAACTAATACAACATTGTAAAGTAATTAACCTCCAATTAAAATAAATACATTTATATTTTAAAATAAATAAATAAATTTTAAAAAAAGAAAGAAAATCAGTACCCATATGATAAGCTGCAGAGGTCAAAATGAACAATTTAGTAATGTATTTTTAGAAAAAAAGAAGTAAAATCATATTGTTATTTTTTGCAAAAACAGTACATCTCCAAAATACTGTATGTTCTTCAATTAAACACTGGAAGCTAATGGAATAAGACAATGATATTAAATGATTTTACTTAAATAGGCAGCTCTGCACAATAACTTGAAATGTTTAATTTATGCCATTTTCTACTTATCTGGAAGCACTTAAATAATTTTTATATTATTTTCTTATTTAAAACAAATCCAAACCTTGCTATGTGTCCTTACTTACTTACTTCCATTTTTACAACTGTGAATGGAAAAAGGCACTTCAAGTACCTCGTAGCAAAGCTAGTATGTAATTGTATACTTTCCACAATAACATTTCAATATTGAAAGAATTACATTTATTCATATTTGTGGACTTTAAAATATGAAAATAGATGATAAAGAATGTAACAAAGAATAAACTGTAAAATAAACCACTTTAATTGACATGGTATTTTAACATGGTTAATTTAGTCAACAACTAAATGTAATAACTTGTAATGTAATCCCATGTTAGGGAAAAATTTTCAGCTTAGAGTCTCTATTTAAGGAGGTAGCCCTATTAAAACTAAAATGATTTTACACCCCAAAAATATTAATGATAATGGAAGGATTGATAGAAGGAAGGAAAAATACATATAATATTGATGCAATTAACTTTGAAAGACATGCCCTTGCAATGAAAAGGAAATTTGTTGGAAGCAGGGTTTAATATGAGCACAGTAGGGATGATTTTTGTACCTTGTTCATTGTCCCCAATACCGAGGAATGGTGGCATCTACCAGGGCTCACAGAGTGGAAAGAGTCAAAAGAAAACAGGCAAAGCTGAGTCAGGACCAGGCCTGCAGGGAAAGCCAGGAAGATGTGGTGGAGCTTAGCTTGGGACAAGCTCCATATGCCAATCAGTCCTACCTAACTCTGACTTGTGCTTGTCCTTTGTCATCCTTGAGAATTAAGTGTAATCTTGGTAAATGCTAATGCCTAGTCTCTGTATTCTGTGATGAATTATTGAATGAATTTACTGTCCATAAATTCAGTTCAGTTCAGTCACTCAGTCGTGTCCAACTCTTTGTGACCCCATGGACGGCAGCACACCAGGCTTCCCTGTCCTTCACCAATCCCAGAGTTTACCCAAACTCACGTCCATTGAGACAGTGATGCCATCCAACCATCTCCTACTCTGTCTCCCCCTCTTCTCCCATACTCTGGATGAAATGATAAGAGGGAGAGAAATGCACTGACACGAAGAGCATAAAAACAGCAACAGGCGTTGTAACACGCATGTGTGAACCACAGACTGGGAATAGACTGCTGCCAATGCAGAGATCTGAGGTTGGAGCAGAGTGATTAGAACTGGAGTCCAAATCAATGATTCCATGGAACATGATATGGGAGTAAATCAGCTGTGGTTTTCCTATTGATTAGATTGTTTGCTTAAGCTAGTCCAATATATAATTATCAAATTACTAGTAATTGCAACTACAGTAACATAGCCATTTTGGATTATATGAGAAGAAAGTTGATGCTACATATTTTAAGGTAAACATTTCATGCCCATGGGACTGTGTGTATGTAAATATACATAGAATATATACCAATATACATACATTGAAATCCTAACCCTCTGTAGTTCAGAATGTAACTATTATAGCAAAAGGATTTTCATGGAGATAATTAACTTCAAGTCTTTAGTTGTTGTTGCTAAATCACTAAATCACTTTAGTTGATCTTGCTAAATTCACTAAATCACTTCTGACTCTGTTGCAACCCCATGAACAGAGGAGCTTGATGGACCCCATTGACTGTAGCCCACCAGACTTCTCTGTCCATGGGCTTTCCCAAGCAAGAATACTGGAGTGTGTTGCCATTTCTTTCTCTAGGGAATTTTCTTGACCCAGGGATTGAACCCACATCTCTAGTGTCTCCTGCATTGGCAGGCTAATTCTTTACCACAGCACCATCTGAGAAACCATAATTCTATGTACTTCTGCATGTACATACTATGTACATACTTCTGTATGTAGTTTATTATTTATAAATTTAACAGAAGCATAACTGTATCTATTTTCTCTTGTTTATGGCTAGTTTTTTTCCTATATTTGTGTTTATTTTTATTTAAAGCATAAAATATATTCTTGTGATATTGAATTACGTTTAAGAATCTCTTCAATGCTGAATGATACACACACACACGCATACACACACACTATTCAACAAAACACTTGCATAGTTTGGATTTGCAACTATAACTAATATCAGTGAACATGGTTTAGTTTTGATGTTTAGTAGAAGGAACCACATGAATAGCAGCGAAGAGAGTATCCCAAACAGGAGAAATTAGAGCAGAGATAGGCATAGGGATAAACACAATAAGGGCTTCCCTGATGGCTCAAGCAGTGAAGAAGAACCTGCCTGCAATGCAGGAGACCCAGGTTCGACCCCTGGGTCAGGAAGACCCCCTGAGGTAGGAAATGGCAGCCCACTCCAGTATTCTGGCCTGGAGAATTGCATGGACAGAGGAGCCTGGCGGGCTATAGTCCAGGGGTCACAAAGAGATCGAGACACTGAGCTACTAGCACTTTCACATACAGGTAATATAGGTGAGAGGGTTCTACACAAGAACTATTGAATTATAATTTAAACTTAATCCCAATTCAGAAAAGTATCATTAGGTTGGACCCTAAATCTCAGAAGATTGTCTTGGATTTAAAAATAAGGATGCTCCTTTAAGAAGACAATGAGTTTTTGAAAAATTGTAATTAAATGTTAATAAATACAAATGAGCGAAAGCAGGAAAGGAGAACACTACATCTTAAAGTTATCTCTGAAGGACACATGTCCTTGCAATGAAAATGAGGTCTGTTGGAAACAAGGCTTAAACATGCATGTAGGAGAGACCCTTCTGTAATGAGGTTCTTGGGCCTGAGCATGAGGAGTGGGGGTTTCTGCAGGGGCATATCAGAGTTGAAAGGGTCCAAGGAACAGAGAGCTAAAATCTGAGTCAGCGCCAGACCTGTAATCTAATCCATAAAGGTGGATTGGGGCTCAGCTGTAGAAAGAACTGAATATGCAGGCCAGTTATACACTACTCTCTGAACTGTGTTTGTCTTTTTTAATGTGTGATCTTGATAGATGTCAATGCCTGGACTTTATTTTCTGTGAGAAATTAAAGATTTGTTTAGCACTCAAACTCTGAATGAAATAACAAAAATGGAAGAAATGCACCCTTACCAATCAGCACAGGAGTTAACACCAGGAATTGGAGCATGCTATCTATGGTCCCCAAACCACAGAGCGGGATTAGATAGCTGCCAATGAATAAATCTAAGGATACAGCAGAATGCTTTGAAATGAATTCAGATACCAATGACTCCATGGTATGCTGTCATATGAACTGTGGGTTTTCTATTGATTAGTTGGGATTTGATCAAGCTAGTCAGATATAATGTTAATTACAGTTGTGAATATTGGAGACTATACATTCAAGTTATATCAAGATGAAAGACAAAAAGAATATATAATATGCTAAAGAAAAGTTACATACACATATGCCTGTGTGTATTTGTGTTATATCAATCAGCATATTTTTACATACAAACGTGTATAGGTGTGTGTGCATGTGTGTGTGAGTGTGTGTGTGGACACCTCTATCAATGGAATAATATTAAGGCACAAATGGATGATACAATTTTTCTGCTTATAAAAATAACATAGATAGAAGGTTAGCTATGATGTTTATATTAAAATAAGTTTAAACAAAAGAATTTCATCATATCTTCTTGGTATTATGGTACATAACATCACTCTCAATATTTTTAGATTAATTTTTACTGTGAAAATATACTTTACTGATAAAGCATTTTTTGGCAAACACTCTCTTCATCGCCTCTTTTATGTCTTTGTTCCTTAAACTATGGATGATGGGATTCAGCATGGGAATCACAATGCTATAAATTATAGACACAATCATATCATGATCTGAAGCATAGCTGGAACTTGGCCTCACATACATGAAGAGAACAGTACCATGAAAAATGGACACCCCAGTTAGGTGAGGGCCACATGTAGAAAAGACTTTCCTTCTCCCTATAGCAGATGGCATCCTCAGAATGGCCAGTAGGATGAGGCCATAGGAGACCAGGACAATCAGGACAGTGAGCATCTCAATAGAGCCCACAAGGCAGAAGAGCAGAAGCTGGTTCGTGTGAGTGTCAGAGCAAGAAATAGCGAGGAGGGGAGGGATGTCACAGAACACATGTCTGATTTCACTGGAGGCACAGAAGGAGAGGCTGAAAGTGGCCACCGTGTGTACAGAAGCATGCAAGACACCACCGACATAGGAAGCAATGATGAGTGGCACGTAGACTCTGGGAGCCACGCTGACTGAATACAGGAGGGGGTCGTAGATGGCCACATAGCGATCATAGGCCATTGTGGCCAGAAGAGAGTTCTGTGG
Source organism: Oryx dammah (assembly GCF_014754425.2). Lineage (NCBI taxonomy): Eukaryota > Metazoa > Chordata > Mammalia > Artiodactyla > Bovidae > Oryx > Oryx dammah. The sequence goes on from NW_024070201.1 coordinate 76,821,024, forward strand.
TCCCAAAAGTAACAGCAAGAAACATTTGTGTTGCACATTCAAGGAAGGAAATGGCTTTGTTCTTTGACATAAAATCTACTAACATTTTGGGGGTAATTACTGAGGAATAGCAGGCATCCACAGATGAAAGCACACTCAGAAAATAGTACATGGGGTTGTGGAGCTGGCAATCCCCAATGACCAATACAACCAGGCCCAAATTTCCAATCAGCGTGAAGAGGTAAATTGCTAGAAACAAGAAGAAAAAGATGATTTGCAGTTCAAGATTGTCTGTGAAGCCTTTCAGTAAAAAGGATGTTACTTCGGTGATATTCTTCATCTTGATACCTCATGGAACAAACTCAAATATTTTCATAAAATTGCAATTCATTTCCTACCAAAGGAATGACTCAATGGAATGTGATTTGTGTCCTCATATTTATTTTTGCCAGAGTATAATTTTCCAAGTGTAGTTCAGAACAGTGGGTCAAGCGTTCATGCCATTCACTGAAGACTCAAATGGGAAAATATGTGTATTCATTCACTCACGGGCTGAATTCATGCTATCTAAATCCATTAGATAAACCAGTTAATTTACCACTGAATTCTATCAGTTGTTTCCACATTAACTGGAGCCGATTATACAGAGTGAAGTAAGCCAGAAAGAAAAACACCAATACAGTATACTAACACATATATATGGAATTTAGAAAGATGGCAATGATGACCCTGTATGCAGGACAGCAAAAAAGACACAGATGTGTATAGCGGACTTTTGGACTCAGTGGGAGAGGGAGAGGGTGAGATATTTGGGAGAATAGCATTGAAACATGTATAATATCATGTAGGAATCGAATTGCCAGTCTATGTCCGATGCAGGATATGGCACTCTTGGGGCTGATACACGGGGGTGACCCAGAGAGATGTTGTGGGGAGGGGGGTGGGAGGCGGGTTCATGTTTGGGAACGCATGTACACCCGTGGTGGATTCATGTCAATGTATGCCAAAACCAATACAGAACTGTAAAGTAAAATAGAAAATAAATTTTAAAAAATAATAATAAAAAGAAAAAAGAACAAATAAAAAATAATAATAATAAAATAAAATAAAACAAAAAAAATAAAAATAAAAATAAATTAGCTTAAAACACCAAATCATTAGCTAAAATCAATTTCCTTCTTACATACAATAACATGACAGTTATCAGTGTGCAGATAACTTGAATAGAACATCAGCAATCGTTACATTCAGTAACTGTGTAAAATGTTTTCTTATAATTTGCTCATCCATAGAATGAAACATTAATATTGATTTTACAAGGTGGAGCAAATACGGTACTATAAAATACATTAATACAGCTGAATCTTCAAAATATTGTTAAACAGATAATGCTGAATTAGGCTGGTCTTGCAGAGTAGCAGCCTCTCAGACTGGAACATTTTCTGTGCTTTTCCTAAACTCTTTCTAACTCTATTAGCCCTTATTAGGCGTATCCAAAGGAAATAATCAAGATTTTCAAGATGATGGGCCACTATTGAATTAAACAATTATATTGCAACTTATAGTTCATTTAAATGTATTTCTGGGATATTTAGCATTATATTGTCTTTTTTCTTACTAAATAATCAGTCATTATTATTTTCAGATATCTAAAGTCTTTGACTGTCAATGGTCTAAAAACTTGTGGTGAAAAGGTGCATTTTTCTGAAAACAAAATCAATTTTTTAAATTATTATACTTGTCGAGACATTGTTTACTGTGGTTCCAGTGAATTATCAACTAGACAATCCAAGTCACAATTAAACTCACTTATAAAAATTGTAACTAAATTATGACAATAATAAACAAATATAAACATAAATTTAATCCTTTGTATTTTCTTTGCTGTATTTATTCACCTATGTGATAGGAAACAACTATTAATAAAAGGATTACACAGCATATCTGATCTTGTTAGGTCCAAATTCCTAAAATATTCAGCAAATTCCCTGAAGTTCTCTCTTACCTCAGCCAAAGCAGGTTTTGATGTCCTATGAACACAATTAACATAAGCTGCTTATATCTACCTACTCAACTGTTGATGAAACCACAGGAGAGTCCCCAAGGGGGAATACACTCCAATTATCATCTAGTTCAAAATAGCAACATAGTGACTCACTCGATAAAAAAGAAAATGGTCCTGGAATAATTCATGACCCACTAATATTTGTTAAATAAATAAAGTCATTCAGCCTCAGATTTATAACAATGTTTTATATTTGTATTTCCCTTATAGCTAGTGGTATTAAGTACTTTTTCAACTAACCTGTTGTTCATTTGTATGTCTTCTTTGGGGAAAAGTCTCTTCAAGTGACCTGCAAACATTTTTTCCTACTCTGTAGGAGGCCTTCTTACTCTATGGGTTCTTTCCTTTGCTGTATATAATTTTAGTGTGATGTATGCACCTTTATTGGAAAATCCCATGGATGGAGGAGCCTGGTGGGCTACACTCCATGGGGTCACTGAGTCGGACACAACTGAGCAACTTCACTTCACTTTTCACTTTCATGCATTGGAGAAGGAAATGGCAACCCACTCCAGTGTTCTTGCCTGGAGAGTCTCAGGGATGGGGGAGCCTGGTGGGCTGCCATCTATGGGGTCGCACAGAGTTGGACACAACTGAAGTGACTTAGCATGCACCTTTATCTGATTCTGCTTTTGTTGCCTGTCCTTATGGTGTCATATCTATGAAATTATCACTAGACTTAGTGTCATGAGGATTTTCACTTATATTTCTTCTGAGAGTATTATAGTTTCATGTATTATGATTAAGCCTAAGTTGACTTTTATTCCTGGTTTAAGATGAGGGTTGATTTTCATCCTTTTGCATGTGAATATCTGGCTTTTCCAACACCAACTATCCTTCTCCCACTGTGTACTGCCTAACACCCTTGTTGAAGATCAGTTGATTAAATATGTGTGAATTGATTTGTGAGCTCCTTATTCTGCTCCATTGGTCCATATGTCTGTCTTTATACCGATACTGTTTGGTTCAAGTACTATAGCTTTGCAATATATTTTTGAAACCAGGATGTGTGATGACTCCAGCTTTGCACTTTTGCACAGTTTCTTTGGATATTTAAATTGTCTGTGGTGTCACACAAAGTTTATGCTTTTTCTACTTCAAAAAATACCAAAGTTATTTGATAAACATTGCATTGGATCTTTTATTGCCCTGGGTAGTAAATAAATTTTATCAAATGAAAATTTAAAGTGCAATTGCATATCACCTCATATTTGTTAGGCTATTATTAAAAGAAGGAAAAAAAAAAAACAATTGTTGACAAAGATATGAAAAAAGAACCCCCCAGAGACTGATGATACAAATGCAAATTGGTATAGCCATTGTAGAAGTATAGAGGTTCCTTAAAACATTAAAAATAAAGCTACCATGTAAGCTACCAATTATCTCTGGGTATTTGCACACATTAATTGATATTAGAATCTTGGTGAGATATTGCACTCCCATGTTCTTTGCAGTATCAATCCCAACTGGCAAGATATGAGAACCATTTAAATATCTCTAAGAAAAATGTATTTTAAATGTATTTTAAAAATCTGGTGCCAATGTATACAATGAAATGTTATTCAGTCTTAATAAGTGAGAAAATACTGTCATTGTAATAATATGGATGGATGTGGAGGACTTTTGCTAATTGAAATAAATCAGACACAGAAAGACAAACACTGGGTGATCTCATTTGTATGAATTATCTAAAATAGACAATCTCACAGAAGCAGAGAGTAGAATGGTGGTTTCCAGGGACTGGCGGAAGGTGGAATTTGGAAGTTGATGGTCAAACATAAAAAGTTTGAACTGTTTGAATTAAATAAGTTCAGAAAATCTATTAATTAGTGTAGTACCTATAATTAACAAAACTGTTTTTTATACTCAAAATTGCTAAAAAGGTAGATCTTACATTAAAATTATAACAGCAATAAAAGAAACAAAAGAAACTTTAGGAGGTAAGGATTTGCTTATGGCTTTGATAGTGGTGATGTTTCCATGGGTGTCAGTTCAGTTCAGTTTAGTTCAGTCGCTCAGTCATGTCCGACTCTGCAACCCCATGGACTGCAGCACGCCAGGCCTCCCTGTCCATCACCAACTCCCGGAGTTCACCCAAACTCATGTCCATCGAGTTGGTGATGCCATCCAGCCATCTCATCCTCTGTCGTCCCCTTCTCCTCCTGCCTCCAATCCCTTCCAGCATCAGAGTTTTTCCAGTAAGTCAACTCTTAGCATGAGGTGGTCGAAGTACTGGAGTTTCAGCTTCAGCATCAATCCTTCCAATGAACATCCAGGACTGATCTCCTTCAGAATGGACTGGTTGGATCTCCTTGCAGTCCAAGGGACTCTCAAGAGTCTTCTCCAACACCACAGTTCAAAAGCATCAATTCTTTGGCGCTCAGCTTTCTTCACAGTCCAACTCTCACATCCATACATAACCACTGGATAAACCATAGCCTTGACTAGACGGACCTTTGTTGGCAAAGCAATATCTCTGCTTTTGAATATGCTGTCTAGGTTGTCATAACTTTCCTTCCAAGGAGTAACCTCTTTTAATTTCATGGCTGCAATCACCATCTGCAGTGATTTTGGAGCCCCCCAAAATAAAGTCTGACACTGTTTCCACTGTTTCCCCGTCTATTTCCCATGAAGTGATGGGACCGGATGTCATGATCTTCATTTTCTGAATGTTGAGCTTTACGCCAACTTTTTCACTCTCCTCTTTCACTTTCATCAAGAGGCTTTTTAGCTCCTCTTCACTTTCTGCCATAAGGGTGGTGTCATCTGCATATCTGAGGTTATTGATATTTCTCCCGGCAATCTTGATTCCATGTTGTTCTTCTTCCAGCCCAGCGTATCTCATGATGTACTCTGCATATAAGTTAAATAAGCATGGAGGCAATATATAGCCTTGACGTACTCCTTTTCCTATTTGGAACCAGTCTATTCTTCCATGTCCAGTTCTAACTGTTGCTTCCTGACCTGCATATAGGTTTCTCAAGAGGCAGGTCAGGTGGTCTGGTATTTCATGCGTGTACTCATCCCCAAACACTTTAAGTGAAGTATATTAAATATATATATAATTTTATACTTCAGTTAGTCCCCAAAAGTGGTCTTCTCCAGCGGCTTAGCGGTAACAAATCCACCTGAAATACAGGAGGTTCAGGAGAGGCCAGTTTAATTCCTGGGTCAGGAAGATCCCCTGGGGGAGGAAAATGCAGCTCACTCCAGGATTCTTCTCATGAAAATTCCATGGACCAAGGAGTCTGGTGTGCCACAGTTCTTGGGATCACAAAGTCATGCTCAGGCATGACTGAACACAAGAACTATATTTCAAGAAGTTGATTGTATTTCGATTATATTTCTATCTAAAATCTTTTAACATTAGATAACTCAATAAAGAAACAAAATGAAATGGTAGAAGTCAAAAATGCTATGCTCAAGATGAAGAATGCCTTTAATGAATTTACCATTAAACTAGATATGCCAGAAGAAAGAATCTGTGAACTTGAGGGTACATTAATCGAAACCTAGAACAATGACAACCAGAGAGCACAAGGAATAAAATGATTAATGGTTGCCAGAAGTTTGGAAGCAGGATGATAAAGAGATAGAGCACAGAGGAATTTTAGGGCATTGAAAACAATTCTATATAAAACTCTAATGATGGATTCATGTCATTATATATATATTTTTAACTCATTGAACATACACCACCAAGAGTGAATCCAAAGGTAAGTAATGGACTTTGAGTGGTTATGATGTGTCAGTGTGAGCTTATCAAATGTAAAAAATTACCACCTTGATGGAGAATATTTATAATGGGCATATATGTAAAATATCTGTACCTCCCTCTTAATTTTGCTATGAACCTATAACTTCTCTTTATAACGTCATAAAAAATTGAATGAAAATGATATGTCAAGCAGAAGAAGATTATCATTAATAAGCCCAGAATATCCACCAAAATACTTCCTAAAAACAAAGCATACAAGCAACTTGTTTAACAAATAAACAAGTTAAATATAAAGAAAATAGTGAAAGAAAGGTAGATGACAACTTTGAAAAAATAATATCAAAAATTTCTCTATTAGTTCCCACAATAAGGATTTCTGAGATGTCACTTTAAAATCAACATATTATTGGAATCAACACTTTTCCTACTAGCACAGGATTCACATGAAAAGGAAAGTATTAACATGAACTATGACACTGAAACCCAGCAATTTACAAACTACTAAAAGAAGTGAACAATTTACTATGTGGGTATTGCAGAAAAAATAAGCTAGCTTGATGGAAAAGTCTTTACATATTTCAAGTTGCAGATGGATAAATTCCTCAAGCCCCATGTAGATTCAATCATTGGGTCACAAAGTGAATGTTCAGTTCAGTTCAGTTCCTGTCACTCAGTCGTGTCCGACTCTTTGTGACCCCATGAATTGCAGCACGCCAGGCCTCCCTGTCCATCACCATCTCCTGGAGTTCACTCAGACTCATGTCCATCAAGTCGGTGATGCCATCCAGCCATCTCATCCTCTGTTGTCCCCTTCTCCTCCTGCCCCCAATCCGTTTCAGCATCAGAGTATTTTCCAATGAGTCAACTCTTCGCATGAGGTGGCCAAAGTACTGGAGTTTCAGCTTTAGCATCAGTATGCTCTAGGTCACTGCATATATCAGAAATTCACAGAAGATACTCTCTTCCAAAAGGACTGAGCTTCACCTTTAGGAAGCTGAGAAATGAATGTCAATGAGTAGGCCAAGACATTGGGGAGGAAAGCTTGAAATAAGGGAGGAGTTTCTGTAAGAAGTAGGTCTCAGAAAGTACTATCATTGCAACATACAATGTCAAACGTGTAGACACCAGTTTGGAAGGTAAGATCTATCTAGCTATGGGGACCGAGAAACTCTAGGTAGAAGCTATAATGAATTAGGCTTCAGTTTAGCTGCTCAGTCGTGTCTGACACTTTGAGACCCCCACTGAAAGTTAAAATAGTTAGAAAATGACAGTATTTTAAGATTATAAAAACATATGAGACATCATTTGAGCATGAAATTTAAAATGCTAACTTCACCAATTCAACATAAATGTGTGTGTGTGTTTATATATATACAGTGGCTCAGTGGTAAATAATCTGCAATGCAGGAGATGCGGGAGATGTGAGTTTGAAATCAAAGCTGGGAAGATTCCCAGAGGAGAAAATGGAAACCTACTCCAGTATTCTTGCCTAGAAAGTCCCACGGACCTGGTGGACTACAGTCCATAGAGTCACCAAGAGTTGGACATGACTGAGTGACTGAGTGGAAATATATATATTTCCTTATGATACTCAAAATGTCCAACTCATTTAAACATAGAGGGAGGAGTAGCTGGAAAAGTGTATATTATATTAGTAGTATATATAATAATATACTTTTTCTAACTATTAATTACTAATTAAGGATCAACCTAATCAATATAATAGTATATAACTTATATATGAATAAAAAGAAATATTTTGTTCCAATTTTCCAGGTTTTTTTAATGACTGACATCTCACTATTTATACTTTACTATCTTTCTCAGAATTCTTTGCTTTTCAGAAGCAAAGATCTGAAGATCTATTTCTACAAAAGACTTGTTTAATTATACTTGGGAGTTGTATTAAATCTGTATATAGGTCAATTTAGCGTTGCAGTTAATTGATGGATCCTCTCTTCACAGTTGGGCTACCTGTCAGTATTATCTTTTTTTTTTTTTTCCTTCTTCTGTTTGTTTACATTCAAAATAAATGATTGATTTTGAAACCAACACTCCTTTTTACTAGCTTGTAATCTCTTAATTTAGAACTTTGGTGTCTGTGTATTTGCCACAAATACTTATGTACAAAGTGTCACTAATCGATTTTAGGAAGTGGAATCTTTACAGTCCACAGATATAAAACCCTATACACTCAAAATATCTGGCCTTTCTCTCTTCCCTTTCTCTCACATTCTAACGCTCTATCACACAGAATATTGTAGTTGCCTGTGTGCCGTCACGTCTCTCCTTCAGTCCTTCCTGTCTATGTATTCACATCTTATCATTCTTGTTAAGCTTTTTTACATGACTGTATTGTTTATTTGGGCTGTGCTGGATCTCCGTTGCTGCAGGGGCCCTGCTCTAGTTTAGGTGATGGCGGCTCCCCTCCAGCTGCCTCGAGTGGGCTTCTCTTGTTGTGGAGCAGAAAGTGAATGTGTAAGTTGCTCTGTCGTGTTCAGCTCTTTGGGACCCCATAGACTGTAGCTTGCCAGCCTCCTCTGTCCATGGAGTTCTCCAGGCTAGAATACTGGAGTGGGTAGCTGTTCCCTTCTCCAGGGGATTTTCCCAACCCAGGGGCTGAACCTAGGTTGTGGAGCAGAGCACAGGCTCAGTAGTTGTGGGACACGGACATGGGCTTAGCTTCTCTGAGGCAAGTGGAATCTTCCCAGATCAGGGATCAAGCCCGTGTCCCCTGCATTGGCAGGAGGATTCTTTACCACTGAGGCACCAGGGAAGTCTACTCTTATTAAACTGTTAATGAACTCTATCTCATATCACTTAGAAGTATAGTATTTTAAAATTTACAAATATATATATATATATAATTATCCTTATTTAAGAAGAGACACTATTCTGTTGACAAAGGTCTGTATAGTCAAGGGTCAAGGGTGTTATCTTCCTAGTGGTCACATACAGTTGTGAGACTTGGGTCTTATTTTTTTAAATTGTATTATATCCCCTTTATTGGATTTTTCATTACAACTTTTGTATTCTTACTGTTTTAGTGGTTACTCTAGCAATTACATTACTCACCTATTTTATTTACCATCCCTAACATCTTTGTACTATTGATTTTGCATATGTGACTGTTGCATGTGTTTCAATGGTGTTATTTTACTTTACATAGTCATTAGCTTTTAAAAATTTAATTTAAAAATGGCCTTTATACCTAGTCACATATTTACTGTCTTTAGTGTCTTTTTTATGTCTTTTTTAATGTCAATTTTATTTTATTATTTTTTTTTACTTTACAATATTGTATTGGTTTTGCCATACATCAACATAAGCCAGAAAGAAAAACACCAGTACAGTATACTAACACATATTTATGGAATTTAGAAAGATGGTTACAATAACCCTATATGCGGGACAGCAAAAGAGACACAGATGTATAGAACAGTCTTTTGGACTCTGTGGGAGAGGGAGAGGGTGGGATAATTTGGGAGAATGGCATTGAAACATGTATATTATCATATATAAACTAGTCGCCAGTCCAGGTTCAATGCATGATACTGGATGCTTGGGGCTGGTGCACTGGGATGACCCAGAGGGATGGTATGGGAAGGGAGCGGGGTTCAGGATGGGGAACATATGTATACCTGAGACTTGGGTCTTAAAAAAGGCAGAATGCCAAAGAATTTACGCCTTCAATCTGTGGTGCTGAGAATTCTCCTGAGGGAGATCAAACCAGTCAATCTTAAGGGAAATCAACCCTGAATACTCATTGGAGGACTGATACTGAAGCTGGTGCGCCAGTATTTTGGTTATCTGATGGAAACAGCCAACTCACTGGAAAAGTCCCTGATGTGGGAAAGATTGAGGGCAGAAGGAGAAAAGAGCATCAGAGGATGGAATGTTTGGATGGCATCACCGATGCAATGTACATGAACTTGGGCAAACTGTGGGAGATGTTGGGGGACAGGGAGGCCTGATGTGCTGCAGTCCACACAATCACAAAGAACCTCTGACATGACCTGGCCACTGAACAACAACAAAGAATTATAAATTTTGTCATATGTTATGATTTCAATATCTTCATGTTTTAGAGAAGAGAATTAGAAAGGCTTTACTTCCAGAAAGAGACAACTGGATTTTGCAGAATTGTGGTTATCAACCTCACGTGGTTTTGTCATTTAGTCCTAAGTGTTTTCTGATTCTTTTGCGACTCTATGGACTGTAGCCCCCAGGCTCCTCTGTCCACGGGATTTCCCAGGCAAGAATCCTGGAGTGGGTTACCATTTCCTTCTCCAGGGGATCAACCTAATAGCATACAGCTATTTAGGACCAGAATTTAGAATAGTCCTATAATAGTAGATTTTTTTCCCTCTGAGGGATTGTTTTAAATTAAAGTATGTTGATGTAATCATTCTCAGCAGGTAGTTCATTATCCAGAAGCATCCACTTGTTTACAACGAAAAAAGTTCATCTTGAAACTTTTCTGTCCCAGAAAGTAGAGTGCTGTCCTCTAGAGACGTCACTGTAGACTTTAAGAAGAACTTGAGAAGATGGTGGAGTGTAAGAATATAAATACATAATATTCACAGAGTATCTTGAGTGAAGAGTTCATTTCCACAGGTAAGAGGAAAGTGTTTTCATAGCTTGCAATATATTTTAGAAAATTTACCTTTGAATTTGAAACTGGAATAAGTGTCTTAATATTTGTATTCAAGAGAGAAGATTTGAGTTAAATCAAAGTTTTATACTCCTTTTAGGAAACATAGCAAAGAAAATAAGAAGGATTCCATATATATTTTGGTCAATAGAATTGTAAATTAGAAATTTCCATTAATTTCCTTGATGAAAGATAATGTTCTGTATGGGGGCAGAACAATTAAGGGGTTACATTTAAATTTTAAGAAAATTATTAAATGGAGAAGAATTAACTATTAACAAACCATTGGGTATATTACACGTTGCGATCACAAATTTTTGACAGAAGAATACAAACTAATTTTAAATGTATTTATTGCCAGTTAATTGATCTAGAAGCCACTTGTATGTGTGTATGTGTGTTTTAACTTCTTGGCTTAATAAACTTAATTGCTTAAAAAAAGAGAAACTATTCAAAGTTTCTGTCTCATACAGTTTCTAGGTTGTAAAATTTCCTGAATTATGCCAAGTCATAATGAAATTTTAATGCAATCATGTAGAAATAGCACACAGTCTGAAGTCAGGGAAATCTAGGCTTCAGTCCCGGTTCTCCTAGGAACTGCATGACTCTGGTTTTATGTCTAGTTGAGCCTTGGTTTTCTCATCTATTAATATAAAATTATGCTGAACTCCAGGAATTGGTGATGGACAGGAAGGCCTGGAGTGCTGCGATTCATGGGGTCGCAAAGAGTCGGACACGACTGAGCGACTGAACTGAACTGAACTGATACTGAATTATACAGCTTGCAGGTTGCTATGTAGATTACATTAGGTAATATGCATAAAATTCCTAACCCCCCTAGTAGCCACTCAATAATACATAATAGCTGCCCTCCTAACTTTCCTTCTTATTGAGGTTACTATCTGTAATACTGCTTCCAATGACACCTGGTACTTTAAACTTTTTATCATGAGTGTTGGGAAATATTTTGTTTTCATCTTTTAGATTCATTATATTTTGCTAAAAAATTATGATTTCTAGTTCCCATCCACTAAAGTGAAATAGTAAGACATTAACACAGCCAGTTCTAATTTTTTCAAATATCACTTAACAAAAAAGCCTATTTGAAAAATGGGACACAGTAGCTAAACATCATACTTTTTCTCTGTCACAACTCCAGTGCCCTATAATGAAATAAATTCTCTAATTGGACATAATTTTGAATAAAGCATACCTTCTTTAATAAACTCATCTTTTAGCTCTGCACGTAAAAACAGAGACATCAAAGATTATTGTAAATTCATACTGGCCAGAGGAACAGGAGAATTTAAATAAATACATTATTATTTTAAATTGACAAGCCACATTTTCTTTTTAACATTCTATATCTTTTATTTTGAAAAATGATACTAATTCTTATCTTTTCCTTTTCTGAGCTTAAAAAGTCCATAAGCCAAGCTTTTTATATGCTTTTGTTTTTTAGACTGGATCACAGAATGCCATTTATAAATTATAATTTTAAGCATACCAGTAATTTTCAAAGGACATTTATGGGAGGGCTAATTTTTAGAGGAGATGTTTCACCATTCTAATTTCAGAACAGACAGATTTCAGTTAGTGAAATGCATTTTAATGCATTTAATGTGGTTTCTTATAACATAAAATATTAGTATTTACTGGGTTTAATTTCAATAGAATAGTATTTTGATACCTTGTGCCATATAACAAATATGTGTTTTTGTTTTTTTTTTTACTTAATTTTACTTTACAATATTGTATTGGTTTTTCCACACATCAACATGAATCTGCCACGGGTGTACACGTGTTCCCAATCCTGAACCCCCCTCCCACCTCCCTGCCCATACTATCTCTGTGGGTCATCCCAGTGCACCAGCCCCAAGCATCCTGTATCCTGCTCGAACCTAGCTAAATGCTGTTATTTTTCAATGTGATTAAAAATTTTTCACTTTATTGGAGTTAAATAAAGTTTGGAAGTTATATTTCATGTATATGCATCATTCACAAATGTTTAATACTTTAACCTAATAAAACATATTTTAATGCAGCTGATTAAAAACTGTTCCCTCCTATGACATCATATTCAGGTAGAAGAATAAGATATGCCTGAAAATTATGGTCAATTAGTTTTTCTCTTTTTTTTTTTGGTGGTTCAGAAATAACTTTCCCAAGCATATGCTGTCAGTAAGCACTAAATCTGAGATTTTAATACAGGGTTTTAGCTCCCAATAAAGTTCATAATTTCTCATAGTTGTCTTATTATATCAGTTAAGCAAACCTTCAATTGCAATGTCACTGAAATTTCTCCTGTACATATCCATGAACACATATTTTGTGATGGCTTCCTTAGAGGACCACATGCTGGTGCAGTCTTCAAAATCACCTTGCATATCTGTATCTGTTTTCTCCATGCTTATTTCTACCTGCTTAATTCCTGTTTTTTTATCTTACTCTCTATAGTAAATATTTCTATATATAGTTCATGAATTTGAGAGAGAAAGAAATAGGAAAAGAAATAAAGAAGGAGATATGTTTGGAGTGAAAAAGGGAACACAAAATTTTAAAAAGTAATGTAATTTTGATGATGCCCCAAATTTATTAATACATATTTTTATATTAATTGATGTTCTATAAACAATTTTATTATGATGGCCTAAAACTCAACATTAAAAAGAAAAAAAAATTAGATCATGGCATCCAGTCCCATCACTTCATGGCAAATAGAAGGGGAAAAACTGGAAGCAGCGACAGATTTTCTCTTCTTGGGCTGCAAAATCATTGTGGATGCTGACTGCAGCCATGAAATGAGAAGACGTCCGCTTCTTGGAACAAAGGCAATGACAAACTCAGACAGCGTATTAAAAAGCAGAGACATCACTTTGCCAAGAAATCTTCATAGAGTCAAAGCTGCGGTCTTCCCAGTAGTCATGTACAGATGTGAGGTTTAGTCCAGAAAGAAGGCTGTTACTGTTAGTTAGTTGCTCAGTCATGCCTGACTCTTTGCAACCCCATTAACTGCAGCCCACCAGGCTCCTCTGTCCATGGGATTTTCCAGGCAGAGATAGTGGAGTGGGTTGCCATATTCTTCTGCAGGAGATTTTCCCGACCCAGGGATCCAACCCAGGTCTCCTGCATTGCATGCAGATTCTTTACCATCTGAGCTACAAGGGAAACCCTGAGTGTTGAAGAATTGATGCTTTTGAACTGTGGCAGGGAAGCCTGGCATGCTGTAGTCCATGGGGTAGTAGAGTCAGATACCACTTAGTGACTGAACAAAAACAATTTTCTTAATATACCAATTCAAACTTAATTATACTTTACTATTTTTGTCTCTTTGTGTTCTTATAATTATTATGTAAGTTGTATGGATTTATTCCCTGGTGGCTCAGAGGTTAAAGCATCTGCCTGCAACTCGGGAGACCTGAGTTCGATCCCTGGGTCGGGAAGATCCCCTGGAGAAGGAAATGGCAACCCACTCCAGTATTCTTGCCTGGAGAATCCCATGGACGGAGGAGCCTGGAGGGCTACAGTCCTCAGGGTGGCAAAGAGTTGGACACGACTGAGCGACTTCACTTTCATACAAAAATCAGAACCTTTTTTTTTTTTTCTCTCTAGACTTTTCTAAGAATCAAATGAGCATTTTTTGGTGTTGTAAACTCACACTTGTCTTTGTTGTTGAGTTCTTAATTCGTGTCTGGCTCTTTTGCAACCCCATGGACTGTAGCCTGCCAGGCTTCTGTCCATGGAGTATCGTAGGAAAGAATGTGAAAGTGGGTTGCCATTTCCTTCTCCAGGGGATCTTCCAGACCCAGGGATTGAACCTGTGTCTCCTGCATTGGTTGGCAGATTATTTATCACTGAGCCGCCAGGGAAGTCCTTAAACTTACACTTATCAATCTATTTATTCATTAGAAATAGCCTCTAAATGGACCTATGGGAACGTTTCTAGGAAAATAAAGACGTGGCTTTCTTCTAACATCAAGTTGAAGATTTTTATTTATTCTCTTCTTAATGTGTGGCATCTACATGCAATAAAAATGTAGTCTGTTTCACATCATAAATATAAATTACTTATAAGTTGTTGAATTCAGCCTAGCCCTGTATATGGCAGATTTTTCATCACTTTTTAATGCCTCTTAATTATGACATGCTGAAGGAAAAATAAAAGTTAACGTGCCAAACCCGCCCTTTAATGTGATGGACAGGGAGGCCTAGCATGCGGCAGTCCATGTGGTCGCAGAGTCAGACACGACTGAGCAACTGAATTGAACTGACTGAATGTGATGAATCCAGTAATTAATTGTGTTTCAGCAATTAGCTGAGATTTCAGTTCAGATGCAATTGACTCTTTAACTTTAGAAAAAATGTGTATATATATATATATGTGTGTGTACTTTCCTTTATTCGTATACCACCAAATGAGAAACTGTGATAATATAGAGGAAAAAAATAAATCAAACACAATTTTGTGACAAATAGAGTGACTTTATTTTCTTAGCAAAAAACTTGTAAAAATTATTTTTTGTCTATGATCAGGTGACATTAATTTCACAAATATTTTAGAAACCTCATAAAGAACTATGATATATTAAAAGATTTGTTTTTGACAGAAATATATCTCAAAAATATATCCAAGAACTTTGCAGAGACAATAGTATATGACTATAGAAACACCTCACATTGCTATTAAATAAAATTTGAAATTCAGCAACAGTATGGTAAGCTGCAAAGGCCAACACGAACACCTTAATGACACCTATTTTTAGAAAAAATTAACATTCACATTGTTATTCTTTGCAAAATGGGCACATAATCTCCAAAACACTGTCTGCTGTTCAGTGTATCACCGTTCTTGAACGGAAATTAATGGGACAGTATAATTGTCAGAAAAATGGATATAAAATGATTTTGTTTAAACAAACAGCTCTGCACAAAAAGTTGAAATATAGGTTTCATTTATGTCATTTCTTACTTATCTGGAAACATTTAATATTAAATAATTTTATATTGTTTTCTTATTTAAATCAAACCCAATCGTGTGATGTGGATTACTTCCATTTTTACAGTTGTGAACATAAAAAGACACTTCATGCGCCTTATAGCAAAGCTAGTATTTAATTGTGTACTTTCCACTAATATTTCATGGTTGTAATAGTCCTATGGTTATTCATATTTGTTGATTTTAAAGCTATGTAGTATGAAAACAGATGGTAAAGAATATAATAAAAAAGAAACTGGAAAATAAATCACTTATTGACATGATATTTTAACATGATGAATCTAGTCAACAATTAAGTGTAATATCTTCTTTTATTAACAGCAAAATGCATCCATTTGAATCCAACATCTTCATCACTGACCATTCCATGACTACAAAGGAAATCATTAGATCCTGCTAAGAAACAAATAGGAAGATATACTTGGGTGGATTCTATTTTCACAAAATACTGCCTTTACAACCTATAGAGAAAAATTAAAATGGTGCAGCTCTCATCAGATTTAGATTCATACCGGATCCAGATGAAAAACGTGACTAAATTAAACATGTTTATACTGATGGGCTTTACGGATGATTTAGAGGTGCAAGTGTACCTATTTTTACTTTTTCTGGCAAACTATCTTTTTATACTGGTAGGAAATTTGGGACTGGTTATGTGGGTCATTGTGGATTCTCGGATCCAAAACCCAATGTACTATTTCTGAGTGTCTTATAATTCCTGGATGCCTGCTATTCTTCAGTTCACTTCAGTTCAGTTCAGTCGCTCAGTCATGTCCGACTCGTTGCAACCCCATGAATCATAGCACGCCAGGCCTCCCTGTCCATCACCATCCCCTGGAGTTCACACAGACTCATGTCCATTGAGTCAGTGATGCCATCCAGCCATCTCATCCTTGGTCATCCCCTTCTCCTCCTGCCTCCAATCCCTCCCAGCATCAGAGTCTTTTCCAGTGAGTCAACTCTTTGCATGAGGTGGCCAAAGTACTTGAGCTTCAGCTTTAGCACCATTCCTTCCAAGGAAATCCCAGGGTTGATCTCCTTCAGAATGGACTGTTTGGATCTCCTTGCAGTCCAAGGGACTCTCAAGAGTCTTCTCTAACACCACAGTTCAAAAGCATCAATTCTTCAGCGCTTAGCCTTCTTCACAGTCCAACTCTCACATCCATACATGACCACAGGAAAAACCATAGCCTTGATGAGACGGACCTTAGTCGGCAAAGTAATATCTCTGCTTTTGAATATACTATCTAGGTTGGTCATAACTTTTTTTTTCAAGGAGTAATCGTCTTTTAATTTCATGGCTGCAATCACCATCTGCAGTGATTTTGGAGCCCAAAAAGATAAAGTCTGACACTGTTTCCAATGTTTCCCCATCTATTTCCCATGAAGTGATGGGACCAGATGCCATGATCTTCGTTTTCTGAATGTTGAGCTTTAAGCCAACTTTTTCGCTCTCCTCTTTCACTTTCACCAGGAGGCTTTTTAGCTCCTCTTCACTTTCTGCCATAAGGATGGTGTCATCTGCATATCTAAGGTTATTGATATTTCTCCTGGCAATCTTGATTCCAGCTTGTGTTTCTTCCAGTCCAGCGTTTCTCATGATGTATTCTGCATATAAGTTAAACAAGCAGAGTGACAATATACAGCCTTGACATACTCCTTTTCCAATTTGGAACCAGTCTGTTGTTCCATGTCCAGTTCTAACTGTTGCTTCCTGACCTGCATACAGATTTCTCAAGAGGCAGGTTAGGGGGACTGGTATTCCCATCTCTTTCAGAATTTTCCACAGTTTATTGTGATCCACACAGTCAAAGGCTTTGGCATAGTCAATAAAGCAGAAATAGATGTTTTTCTGGAACTCTCTTGCTTTTTCAGTGGTCACTCCAAAAATGTTGATTAATTTCCTGTCAGAGAATAAAACCATTTATTATCCTGGATGTGCAGCACAAATGCTTCTCTTTGTTACTTCTGGGACCACAGAATGTTTTCTCTTGGCTGCAATGGCATATAATTTCTCTGCAGCATCTACAACCCCCTCCTGTGTTCAGTCAGCATGGCTCCCAGAGTCTACATGCCACTCATCATTGCTTCCTATGTGGGTGGTGTCTGGCATGTTTCTGTACACACGGTGGCCACTTTCAGCCTCTCCTTCTGTGCCTCCAGTGAAATCAGACATGTGTTCTGTGACATCCCTCCTCTCCTCGCTATTTCTTGCTCTGACACTCACACGAACCAGCTCCCGCTCTTCTGCCTTGTGGGCTCTATTGAGATGGTCACTGTCCTGATTGTCCTGATGTCCTATGGCTTCATCCTGCTGGCCATTCTGAGGATGTGTTCCGCTGAAGGGAGAAGGAAAGTCTTTTCTACATGTGGCTCTCACCTAACTGGGGTGTCCATTTACCATGGGACCATCCTCTTCATGTACTTGAGACCAACTTCCAGCTATGACTCAAAGCACGACATGATCATGTCAACATTTTACACCATTATCATTCCCATGCTGAATCCTATCATCTACAGTTTAAGGAATAAAAATGTCAAAGAGGCAATGAAAAAATTGTTGAGAGAAGTCGGTTTATAACCACAGTGTATTTTTAGAACTGAATAAAACTGCAAAGAACTTAAATGTTGATATCTTGATGCTAAGCAACTAGAGAAGAAAATGCTCCATTTCAGTTACTAACGTTTGTGTATCCTAGAATAAAACATTACTAGTCCATTAAAAATAAGACTGAGATATGACTGTGGCTCAGATCATAAATTCCTTATTGCCAAATTCAGATTTAAATTGAAGAAAGTGGGGAAAACCACTAGACCATTCAGTTCAGTTCAGTTCAGTTCAGTTGCTCAGTCATGTCTGACTCTTTGCGACACCATGAATCGCAGCACACCAGGCCTCCCTATCCTCACCAACTCCTGGAGTTCACTAAGACTCACGTCCATTGAATCAGCGATGCCATCCAGCCATCTCATTCTCTGTCATCCCCTTCTCCTCCTGCCCCCAATCCCTCCCAGCATCAGAGTCTTTTCCAATGAGTCAACTCTTCCCATGAGGTGGCCAAAGTATTTAAGTTTCAGCTTCAGCATCATTCCCTCCAAAGAAATCCAAAGGGCTGATCTCCTTCAGAATGGACTGGTTGGATCTCCTTGCAGTCCAAGGGACTCTCAAGAGTCTTCTCCAACACCACAGTTCAAAAGCATCAATTCTTCATCCCTCAGCTTTCTTCACACTGCAACTCTCACATCTATACATGACCACAGGAAAAACCAT
Source organism: Oryx dammah (assembly GCF_014754425.2). NCBI lineage: Eukaryota > Metazoa > Chordata > Mammalia > Artiodactyla > Bovidae > Oryx > Oryx dammah. Next base: position 76,839,707 of record NW_024070201.1, read on the forward strand.
AGCCTTGACTATACGGACCTTTGTCAGGTATTACCTAAATCAAATCCCTTATGACTGTACAGTGGAAGTGAGAAATAGATTTAAGGGACTAGATCTGATAGACAGAATGCTTGATGAACTATGAACCGAAGTTCATGACATTGTACAGGAGACAGGGATTAAGACCATCCCCAAAAAAAGAAATCCGAAAAGGCAAAATGGCTGTTGAAGGAGGCCTTAAAAATAGCTGTGAAAAGAAGAGAAGCAAAAAGCAAAGGAGAAAAGGAAAGATATACCCATTTGAATGCAGAGTTCCAAATAATAGCAAGAGAGATAACAAAGCCTTCCTCAGCGATCAATGTAAAGAGATAGAGGAAAACAATAGAATGGGAAAGACTAGAGATCTCTTCAAGAAAATTAAATATACCAAGGGAATATTTCATGCAAAGATGGGCTCAATAAAGGACAGAAATAGTATGGACATAACAAAAGCAGAAGGTATTGAGAAGAAGTAGCAAGAATACACAGAAGAACTGTACAAAAAGATCTTCACGACCCAGATAATCATGATGGTGTGATCACTAATCTAGAGCCAGACATCCTGGAATGTGAAGTCAAGTGGGCCTTAGGAAGCATCACTACAAACAAAGCTAGTGGAGGTGATGGAATTCCAGTAGAGCTATTTCAAATCCTGAAAAATGATGCTGTGAAAGTGCCACACTCAATATGCCAGCAAATTTGGAAAACTCAGCAGTGGCCACAGGACTGGAAAAGGTCCATTTTCATTCCAATCCCAAAGAAAGGCAATGCCAGAGAATGCTCAAACTACCACACAATTGCATTCATCTCAGACACTAGTAAAGTAATACCCAAAATTCTCCAAGCCAGGCTTCAGCAATACATGAACCGTGAACTTCCAGATGTTCAAGCTGGTTTTAGGAAAGGCAGAGGAACCAGAGATCAAATTGCAAACATTGGCTGCATCATCGACAAAGCAAGAGAGTTCCAACAAAACATCTATTTCTGCTTTATTGACTATGCCAAAGCCTTTGACTGTGTGGATCACAATAAAGTGTGGAAAATTCTGAAAGAGATGGGAATACCAGACCAACTGACCCGCATTTATGCAGGTTAAGAAGCAACAGTTAGGACTGAACATGGAACAGACTGGTTCCAAGTAGGAAAAGGAGTACATCGAGGCTGTATATTGTCACCCTGCTAATTTAACTTATATGCAGAGTACATCATGAGAAACGCCGGGCTGGAAGAAGCACAAGCTGGAATCAAGATTGCTGGGAGAAATATGAATAACCTCAGATATGCAGATGACACCACCCTTATGGCAGAAAGTGAAGAACTAAAGAGCCTCTTGATGAAAGTGAAAGGGGAGAGCAAAAAAGTTGGCTTAAAGCTCAACATTCAGAAAACTAAGATCATGGCAATTGGTCCCATCATCACTTCATGGGAAATAGATGGGGAAACAGTGGAAACAGTGGCTGATTTTATTTTTCTGGGCTCCAAAATCACTGCAGATGGTGCTTGCAGCCATGAAATTAAAAGATGCTTACTCCTTGAAAGGAAAGTTATGAGCAAGCTACATAGCATATTAAAAAGAAGAGACATTATTTGCCGATAAAGGTCCATCTAGTCAAGGCTATGGTTTTCCCAGTAGTCATGCATGTATGTGAGAGTTGGACTATGAAGAAAGCTGAGCGCCAAAGAATTGATGCTTTTGAACTGTGGTGTTGGAGAAGACTCTTGAGAGTCCCTTGGACTGCAAGGAGATCCAACCAGTCCATCCAAAGGAGATCAGTCCTGGATATTCATTGAAAGGACTGATCCTGAAGCTGAAACTTCAATACTTAGGCCACCTGGTGGGAAGAGCTGACTCATTGGAAAAGACCCTGATGCTGGGAAAGATTGAGGGCAGGAGGAGAAGGGGACGACAGAGGATGAGATGGTTGGATGGTATCATCGACTCAGTGGACATAGGTTTGAATAAACTCTGGGAGTTGGTGATGGACAGGAAGGCCTGGTGTGCTGCAGTTCATGGGGTTGCAGAGAGTCAGACATGACTGAGTGATTGAACTGAACTGAACTGAGTCCATCAATGTAACAAATATGCTGATTATTACATTTAAACTGATCCATTTTAAATATTCACTGATGTAAGTGTATTGCAGGTGTCATTCATTCTGTGATTTGTTTCACACCCTATTGTTATAGCTATAATCCTGGGATTCCGTAGATTGATGTTAGCTCACATTAATTATAGGAAGTCTTCAGCACACATCATGAATTACTTCTCCATTCCGGAGCCCCTATGAAGAACCTCCAAGTGAGCTCACACAATATGTTCCATGCAGGTATATGGGCATGACTTTTTCACTTTGGCTCAACATCATATATCTTTCTTCCATTATCAAAGTATTTTCTTATTACTGTCAAATCATAGAAATAAATTAGTCCATTTTGAAACTCCAAAAATTATACTGAAGGTAGAAGTAATATTTATTGAGTATGCTTAAGGTTAAGTCATTTCAGTTCAGTTGCTCAGTTGTGTCCGACTCTTTGTGACCCCATGAACCACAGCAAGCCAGGCCTCCCTGTCCATTACCAACTTCTGGTGTTTACCCAAACCCATGTCCACTGAGTTGGTGATGCCATCCAACCATCTCATCCTGTCATCCCCTTCTCCTCCTGCCCTCAATCTTTCCCAGCATTAGGGTCTTTTCAAATGAATCAGCTCTTTCCATCAGGTGGTGAAAGTATTGGAGTTTCAGCTTCAACATCAGTCCTTTCAATGAACATCCAGGACTGATCTCCTCTAGGATGGACTGGTTGGATCTCCTTTCAGTCCAAGGGACTCTCAAGAGTCTTCTCCAACACCACAGTTCAAAGGCATCAATTCTTCAACGCTCAGCTTTCTTAATAGTCCAACTCTCACATACATACATGACTATTGGAAAAACCATAGCCTTGACTAGACGGACCTTTGTTGGCAAAGTAATGTCTCTGCTTTTCAATATGCTGTCTAAGTTGGTCATAATTTTCCTTCCAAGGAGTAAGCATCTTTTAATTTCATGGCTGAAGTCACCATCTGCAGTGATTTTGGAGCCCAGAAAAATAAAGTCTGACACTGTTTCCACTGTTTCCCCATCTATTTCCCATGACGTGATGGCACCAGATGCCATGATCTTCGTTTTCTGAATGTTGAGCTTTAAGCCAACTTCTTCACTCTCCTCTTTCACTTTCATCAAGAGGCTTTTTAGCTCCTCTTCACTTTCTGCCATAAGGGTGGTGTCATCTGCATATCTGAGGTTATTGATATTTCTCCCAGCAATCTTGACTCCAGCTTGTGCTTCTTCCAGCCCAGCGTTTCATTAATTCATGATAATTAAACCAGTTGTCAAGTAGACTTGAAAGGAATTCTTATGGGAAACTCTGCTTATACACCAGAATTTCAGAAGCAGATTTGTAGGTTTGTATAAAACAGTTGTAATAAATTATTGTAAATTTGATGAAGTTAGGAAGACCAATTTTAATCATGAAATGTTTGTCTTACTAAGACAAGTGTGAAATAAAAATCATATTTATGGCTAGATAAGAAAAATGTAAAGAAATTTTAAAGAAATTTATTTCCTAAAATTATATAAAAATTAATTTAATAAATAAAATATGACTTTAATAAGTACTTTAGTACTGATCATTTTTCATTGACTTAGAATACATTATATCCATTCTATAGGAAGTTTAAATTTTTTTTTTTCTTTTCAGGGGAAAAAAAAACCTTATTTGTATCTTGTGATATGGTTTCTGTTATTTTGGCTTGGTATTCATCTTTGAACATCTTTGAAGTATGTCTTGCTTTCTTTGTCTATGTATTTTTCCTTTGTTCTATTTTCCTGACTTTAATTTAATGGAATTTATTCTTTTTTTTTAATTCCCATGATCTCTTTTCCTTCATCTTGTGTAAATAATATTTTGTTGTTGCTCAGTCACAAAATCATGTTCAACTCTTTGTGACACCATGGACTGCAGCATGCCAGGCTTTTCTGTCCTCCATTGACTTCTGGAATTTACTGAATATCATGTCCATTGAGGCTGTGATGCCATCCAACCACCTCATCCTCTGTCGTCCCCTTCCCCTGCCTTCACTCTTTGCCAGCATCAGAGTCTTTTCCAATGTGTCAGCTCTTCCCATTAGGTGGCCAAAGTAATAGAGCTTCAGCTGCAACACTTCAGCATCTGAACTTCCAAAGAATCACTTGATGGTCATTTGAGTTGTTTCTATTCTTTGGCTTTCATTCATAGTGCTTATGAACATTTTCATGCATGCACTTAAGTGAATTTATGCTTTCAAATAACTTTAGATACTGAAGATTAGACCAAAACCAGATGGCTTTGTGATGAAATGTACCAAATATTATTATTTTTTAAATCAATCATTCAACAGTGCAGAAGAGGACAGCATTTGGGAGATCAATGATCAGCAACATAGAAGAAACTTAGTTTGCAGGACTGTTTTCATTTATTCGCTAAATCGTGTCAGACTCTTTTTGGTTACAGGTACTATAGCCCACCAGTTTCCCTTGTCCATGGGATCTTCCAGGCAGGAATGCTAGCCTGGGCCTTCTCCAGGGGATCTTACTGACCAGGGCCCATATCTGCTGCTCTGGCATTAGCAGCAGAATTCTTTACCACTGATTCACTAAGGAAGCCCAGTTTTGAGAATTATGTTGTGAAAAAGACTCATCCACATATCCTAGTTAGCCAAAATCTGAAAGTTTATAACCAAGGATACTTTTTTCTTTGCTGAGCCAGTCTTTCTGAATCCCATTTTTACATCAAGCTAGCCTGTACCCTGACTATTACAGATTCTCTTTCTAGAACAATATCATCTTTGGGAAGACTGTTCTTTGCTTAATGGAATTTTCCTTCTGTGAATAGGGCTGGGCCTGGACGTTTGAAAGACTTAGCTACTATTGTCCAAATCATGCTGGCTGGTATTAGCATGTTTTAGAAAATGTCTGCCAACAGTATAAGCCTTTCAACAGCCCCTGGTATTTTATGTAATACTTTCTTTAATATAGTAATGAATTTTATTTTCTCAGTTCTGGTAATCATAGTACAATTTTGTTGAAAATGTCCAATCAGTGGTGATGAGAAATATTAACAGTGGAGTTAGACTATCAGTGTTCAAACGTGAGCTTGTTCTTTTACTAGTGAGTGATCATGGACCAGTGGTTTACTGTGTTCTTTAGTTTCATCCTCTATAAATTGCAACCTTCAGGGACATTCATTGAGGTTTAGAGCTAGGTGCTGGGGAGATGATGCTGAACAAACTAAACAAGAATCCTCATTCATTAAACTTTCAGGAGAGTGTGAGGTGCAACAGACAAGAACCCAAATACACTAGTAAAATATGATAAAAGCTTAAATGTAGATAACTGCTATGGAAAATAAATGAAACTCACAAGGGGGAAGGGAATAGGCACACTTTTGAATGTTCTTATTAAGAATAAAATAGGAAGGAAAGCATGCATTTCTCTGCAAATAGGCAGTTTCTGAATGAAAGGGGAAAATGGAAAAATTCCAAGAACTATCAGTATTAGTGTGGACAGAAGAGTTAGGGTGTCAGTCGTCAAATGAAAATGAGTGTAATTGATAGAATAACAAAGAATGAGTTAATGCAGATAAGGAGTGGGACAAGGTCACTGTGGAGCAGTGGGCTATCATGAAGATTATAACACAAAAAGAACAACTGTATGACAAAGAAACCCCACTCCTAAGCATATACCTGGAAAAAACTATAATTCATAAAATGCATACACTCAAATGTTCATTGCAACTCTATTTACAAAGGCCAGAACATAAAAATAAGCTATATGTCCATTAACAGAGTGAAACTTTAATTCAAGAATTTATTTTTAATAATCATAACAAACTTATAGGAATTATGAGAAAGCCAATGCTATTTTAAAATGCACAGAATTTCAACCAAAAAAGCAGTTTTCTGAAGCTTTTGACACATCACACACATTTAGGGGTTTTAAGTGTTTTCAGATAGCTACTGAAGAAATATCACTGCATGCAGATTTTTAACTTGATGAATTTGCACACATTTCATGTCCAAAGCATTGCAAAATGAGTCTAGATTTTTCCCACTTGCCAAAAACACATTCACCCTAGATTTCAATGACAGAAGAATAACTAATGGTAAACTTGTAAGAGTACAAAGAAAGCTGCTGAAAACTTCATAGGAAATGAGAGAAATACGACTTATCTAATGTAATACCATGTAAATACTAACTATCGATCTAGGGCATATGCTGTTGTTGTTAGTCCCTAACTGGTGTCCGACTCTTTGTGACCACATGGACTCTAGCCCGCCAGGTTCTTCTGTCCGTGGGCATTTCCAAGCAAGAATACTGGAGCTAGTGTGATTTCCTTCTCCAGGGAATCTTCTGGGACCAGGGCTCAAACTGGTAGCTCCTGCATGGACAGGTGGATTCTTTTCCACTGAGCCACCAGGGAAGCCCCCCAGAAGAATATGTTATTGCTGCTGTTCAGCTTCTCGGTTGTGTCTGACACATGTGTGTGACAACGTGGACTGTCGCCCATCAGCCTCCTCTGTCTGTGGGGACTGCCAGGCAAGAATACTGGAGTGGGTTACCATTTCCTTCTCTGGAGGATCTCCCTAAATCAGGGATCGAGCCTGTATCTCCTTCATTAGCAGGCCAATTTTTTACCACTAAGCCAACAGGAATGCCCAGAAGGACATATATTAAAAACTTTTCTTTTTCCAATTTTATATTTTCCAAGTGTTTTGAAGAAATCTTGAAGTGTTGAGCATTTACTTACTTGTTTGTGTATTTGTCTTTTAAGTAAACTAAAGGTAATTTATAAATTAGAATAATATTCTTTAAGAAAAAATAAAACATTATAAGTTAAAAATAAGCGAGAATGTGAACATTCTAATAGTTAGCATTTCTTTGTAAGGCCTTAAATGCTTTACATCAATTGTGTGATATAATATCTACAATAACACTTAATATCTGGATTATTACTTACTTGGTGAGGTTGAGGAAACTTGAGTCCAAAAGTTTCAATGATTTTTTCAAATGTTACAGAGCTACAAGTTTGCAAATCAAGAACAGAAATCCTGTAACGGATAGTTCCAAACAAGTGCTACTAATCATTCTGTTATATTGCTTCTCCACAAAGTACATGAAATAATTTCTAAAACTGTTATTACTGTTCCTAAAATGGACCTCTTTTCATAATAAAATTCTCTAAATTTGTATGATACTGTTTAAAAGGTAATAACTATACGTCATCATTCTGCAAATCAGTTGTCCTTAAAAGAACGCCATGAATTTAGCATGTTTCAACATTTCAAATTATTTTCTTAAGGCATATTCCAGGAAAAGGGCTTCCCGTGGCTCAAGGTCAAAATTTGTTGCCCATGCAGGAGATGTAGAGGACGCATGGTTCAATCCCTGGGTTGGGAAGATCCCTTGGAGAGGAAATAACAACCCATTTCCGTATTCTTGCCTGGAATATTCTGTGGACAGAGGAGTCTGGTGGGCTACAGTCCGTGGGGCCACCAAGAGTCGAACATGACTGAGCATGACCACAGTGCCAGGAAATGCCCAAGATCATATTAGATCAAGCAAAGAATCGTTCAAAAAAAAAAAAATAGTTCAATTCTTTTCTCGAAAGAGAAAGAAAGGGAATAAAATACAGATAACGAAAAAAAAATAAACTGGTGAAGCGTGAACACTTATCTTCAATGCTATTTTAATTGTTCAGAACACTTTACCTGGGCTTCTCTCATAGCTCAATTGGTAAAGAATCGGCCTGCAATGTAGAAGACCCCAGTTTGATTCTGGAGTCTGGAAGATCCCCTAGAGAAGGGACAGGTTACCCACTCCGGTATTCTTGGGCTTCCCTTGTGGCTTAGCTGGTAAAGAATCTGCCTGAAATGCAGGGGACCTAAATTCGATCTCTGGATTAGGAAGATTCCCTGGAGAAGGGAAAGGCTCCCCACTCCAGTATTCTGGCCTGGAGAACTGCATGGACTGTATAGTCCATGGGGTCACAAAGAATTGGACACGGCCGAGCGACTTTCACTTCATCTTCTGCATGACTCTACTGAGAGCATTTTTCACTTCCTTGTTTCGAAGACTATATATGAGGGGATTCAGCATGGGGATGACAATGGTATAAAACACAGAAGCCACCTGATCCTTTCCCAAGGAGTAGGATTTACTTGGTTTTAAGTAAGTAAAAATCATAGTGCCATAAAAGATGGTGACCCCCAGAAGATGTGATGCACAGGTAGAGAAAGCTTTTTGCTTACGAGAAGTGGAAGGAATTTTCAGGATGGCAGACACGATGGAGACATAGGACACTGCTATTGTGAGAAGAGACAGCTCTAGGCTGGAGCCAGCAGAAGTGGATATGACGGTTTCTATGTCACGCGTGTCAGTGCAGGACAGGGATAGAATCGGGGGCAGATCACAGGAAAAGTGAAAGATTATGCTGGATTTGCAGAAATGCAATCTGCTCATGCAAATCCCATTAACAAAAGAGTCCATAAAACCCATCAAATAACATCCACAGACTAAGCAGCAGCAGCGTCTGGTGTACATGACAATCGGGTAGCGCAGAGGGCTGCAGAGGGCTGCGCAGCGATCGCAGGCCATGGAGGAGAGAAGGACACACTCAGTCCCCCCAAGAAGACAAAGCAACTCATCTGGGTGAAGCAGCTCAGGTACGAACTGTTCTTGCTGGAAGTCAGTAAGTTGTCTAAGGTTTTAGGGGTGATGACACTTGAGTAACTGAGGTCAAGAAATGACAAGTGACTGAGGAAAAAGTACATGGGGGTGTGAAGCTGGGGGTCCAGGCGGGTTATCAGGATCATCCCCCCATTCCCCAGCACAGTGATCAGGTACATCAGGAGGAAGAGGGTGAAGAGGACCAGCCGGATCTCTCCAGAGTCTGTCAGTCCCATGAGGATGAAGTCAGACACCGGTGTGATATTCCTTCTGTCCATAGTGTTCAAACGCTCCAAACTGTTGAGAAATCAAAGTTGATGATACTCAGCAGGAATTACTTCAAAAATTAAAAAAAAATTACTTTGTGTATGTATGAATGACATCACCTATTTATATTAATTTAGTGTTTCCATGAAGTGATGATAAGGAGGTGTGTATAGTGTATGCAGAGACAAAAACTTATCTTGATTTCCAAATATAAAAATAGGTGTGAGTTGACATTTGGATATATTATAACAAAACCTAATTCACTGAAGAATTAGAATAAGCCTGATATGGCCCTAAATGCTCCTGTTAAGGCATTTAATTAATGCATTTCATGAGATTTTTATATCATAATTAGTACTTTTAGCCATATTTTTCTGATGAGACAAAGTGCACAGATAATTTAATTAACTAACGTTTGAATCTGCAATTCTGCCTCAATAGATTGACTCCAGAGAGTATGTCCATAATACCATGTGTGTGCGCTCAGTCATGTCTGACTCTTTGCAAACCCTACGCACTGCAGCCCTCCAGGCTCTTCTGTCCATGGAATTTTCCAGGCAAGAATACTGGAGTGGGTTGCCGTATCCTCCTCCAGTATATCTTCCCCACTCAGAGATCAAACCCATGTCTCCTGCATAGCAGGCAGATTCTTTACCACTACACTGCACCATAATACCATACTCCTATTTATAATTAATTTCAACAAAACCAAGGGTAAACTGCTAGCTATATGATAAAGAATGATAAAAGAATAGTTTTAATGTACCATGTTCTGTTCTTTCATTTCAAATACTATTTAATGTTAATGACAACTATCCAAATTTAGCGGACTTTTTTTTTTTAGTGGACTTTAATAGGGAGTATTAAAATGATAGACCATATGTTAGTACTAATTTCCAAAAAATATGATATTTTTCTAACTTGACCACTGAAAATCAAATTTCTTCCAAAATTATATTTCTAAAAAATGCTAATGACTTGTAGACCCTGATTATATCAACTCTGTACTTCTCCTTCCACAAATCCTGATACTTTTTAATAAGGTCTAAAAGATAACTGCATGCATATTCTGCTGATAAAGTTCCTATTTTATTGGATCCTGCCTAAAACCTTCTAAATTTGAGAATGATACTTACTTTCAGCCAAGTCAGTGAAAAAACACTTTCTTCCAGTATTTTCTCTCTAGCAGTATGTCAAACTCCAATTTTTCTCACAAATAACACAGGAAGACCATTTCAGTTGAAAATTTCTATGAGGCGATATTTGTTTTCTTTGAGATAAGTTCTTTTTAAATTTTAGCGCATTCATTTTGTTTTATTCTGAGGCAAAAAGAAATCAAATGAAATTTTGTTCAACTCCTGATCATGCATAAAATTTGCCAGGAAGTTATGTCTAAAATGAGTATCAGGGATCAACTGTGTACATATATGTAAGTGGAGCACCATATCTCTTGCCTCTCATCCTGATAACTCCAGGGTACCTCATATTCTGGAGACTGATGATAATGCAAACTTTGGTCATCTCTGTGGACCAATTTCCAAGCAAGATTACTTGGCATGTCTCCAAGGACAAAATTTCAAGTAGTAGATGCTGCTATGCTAAGTTCTGAGAAACTAATTTTTTTCCTTAAAAGTTGATGTATGGCAAAACCAATACAGTATTGTAAGGTAAAATAAAGTAAAATTTAAAAAAGAAACAAATAAATGAGCAGTTTTTGGCTTAGGTCAGGTAATTTCTCAAGATGGATTTTTTTAGGCCTATTATGTAGTGTAATGGAGAAGGAAATGGCAACCCACTCCAGTGCTCTTGCCTGGAGAATCCCAGGGACGGGGGAGCCTGGCGGGCTGCCGTCTGGGGTCGCACAGAGTCAGACACGACTGAAGCGACTTAGCAGCAGCAGCAGCATGTAGTGCAATCAACCAGCTCCAAGAACATCCTAAGGAGAAACAAGTGTGTTTAGTATACTTAACATGCCCGAATTTCCCTTGGCCTTCAAAACGTATATTCCAGCTCTGCTCCTATTTTATCTGCCTGAAACATCTTTTAAAGGAAATTATAAATATAAAAAAGAAGTTTCTAAATAAATACTTGGGTCTTGATTCTCTAGACTTTTGATAAATCAAACTCCCCCCCCCCCCACCCTTTTCTTAAATTTAGCCAGAGGAAAACTAAATGAAAGATTATACAAAAATGATCCCTTTAGATGCTTTCTGACTCAAAGTACAATTTTTCTCTTTGGTATATGCCTTCCCTTTTATGCAATGATTCAAAGCAGAAGGAAGCTGATGATACCACATTCAAAGTAAAAATCCAAGTAGGAAAAAAAAAAAAAAGCCACACAGTGAAGAGCCTAACGCTGTGGCCGTCCAACGCGATGTTCTGAATCTATGCCTACTGTGGCAGAGAAACAACTTTTAGAGGAATACTTCCTTATTCTGTGACTGAAGCTGTCAGGGACGGAAGGATGCATTTTTTACAATGAAACGTTTATATTTAAATTGTGACAATATAATAGGAGAGGACTTCCCAGGTGCCACTCGTGGTAAAGAATGTGCTTGCCAATGCAGGAGACACAAGAGACACGGGTTCAATTCCTGGCCTGGGAGGATGCCCTGGAGGAGGAAAAGGCAGCCCACTCTAGGATCCTGGCCTATTGAATCCCACGGACAGAAGAGCCTAGCGGGCTACAGTCCTTAGTGTCGAAAAGAGCCGGACGCGGTAGAAGCGACTTTAGCACGCATTACAGCAGGAAATATGTGCATTGGGGGAAAAGTAAATATGACAAAATTCAAAGGACAATGTGAAATAAACAGAGCTAATTCAACATTTTGATTAAAGTTTCTCAGTTATCTTTTTCTTCATAAAATGCTTATTTGTAGACCTCTAGATTTGCAATAAAGGACAAAAATGGTATGGACCTAACAGAAGCAGAAGACATTAAGAAGAGATGGCAAGAGTACACAGAAGAACTGGACAAAAAAGATCTTCATGACCCAGATAATCACGATGGTGTGGTCCCTCACTTAGAGCCAGACATCCTGGAATGTGGGTCAAGTAGGCCTTAGGAACCATCACTATGAACAAAGCTAGTGGACGTGAGATCGCATTCCAGTTGGCCTATTTCAAATCCCTGAAGATGATGCTGTGAAAGTGCCGCACTCAATATGCCAGCAAATCTGGAAAATTCAGCAATTGCCACAGGAATGGAAAAGGCCCGTTTTCATTCCAATCCTAAAGAAAGGCAATGCCAAAGATTGTTCAAACTACCACACAATTGCACTCATCTCACATGCTAGTAAAGTAATGCTGAAAATTCTCCAAGCCAGGCTTCAGTAATACATGAACTGTGAACTTCCAGATGTTAAAGCTGGTTTTAGAAAAGGCAGAGGAATCAGAGATCAAATTGCCAACATCTGCTGGATCATTGAAAAAGCAAGAGAGTTCCAGAAAAACATCAATTTCTGTTTCATTGAGCATGCTAAAGTCTCTGACTGTGTCGACCACAATAAACTGTGGAAAATTCTGAAAAAGATGGGAATACCAGACCAACTGACCAGCCTCTTGAGAAACCTATAAGCAGGTCAGGAAACAACAGTTAGAACTGAACATGGAACAACAGATTGTTTCCAAATAGGAAAAGTAGTACGTCAAGGCTGTGTATTGTCACCCTGCTTATTTAACTTATATGCAGAGTACATCATAAGAAACGCTGGGCTGGAGGAAGCACAAGCTGAAATCAAGATTGCTGGGGGAAATATCAATAACCTCAGATATGCAGATGACACCACCCTTAGGCAGAAAGTGAAGAGGAACTAAAGAGCCTTTTGATGAAAGTGAAAGAGGAGAGTGAAAAAGTTGGCCTAAAGCTCAACATTGAGAAAACGAAGATCATGGCATCTGGTTCCATCACTTCATGGGAAACAGATGGGGAAACAGTGGAAACAGAGACAGACTTTATTTGGGGTACTCCAAAATCACTGCAGATGGTGACTTCAGCCATGAAATTAAAAGATGCTTACTCCTTGGAAAGAAACTTAAGACCAACCTAAACAGCATATTAAAAAGCAGAGACATTACTTTGTCAACAAAGGTCTGTCTAGTCAGGGCTATGGTTTTTACAGTAGTCATGTATGGATGTGAGAGTGGGACTATAAAAAAAGCTGAGTGCAGAAGAATTGATGCTTTTGAAATGTGATGTTGGAGAAGACTCTTGAGAGCCCCTTGGACTGCAAGGAGAGCCAACCAGTCCATCCTAAAGAAGATCAATCCTGGGTGTCCATTGGAAGGACTGATGTTGAAGCTGAAACTCCAATACTTTGGCCACCTGATGGGAAGAGCTGACTCATTTGAAAAGACCCTGGTGCTGGGAAAGTTTGATGGTGAGAGGAGAAGGGAAAGACAGAGGATGAGATTGTTTGATGGCATCACCAACTCAATGGACATGAGTTTGGGTAAACCGTGGGAATTGGTAATAGACAGGGAGGCCTGGTGTGCTGCGGTTCATGGGGTCACAAAGAGTCAGACACGACTAAGCAACTTTCACTTTCACCTTTAATACATACTTTAATACTGGTTATTCTTTGTTGATTTACTCATAACACATTATATGTATTCAATAGGTAATTTTTAATCTTTTTATATTTTGGGAAAAGATAAATCTTGGTATAGCTTGTGATATCTCTTTTCTTTCTTTGACTTAGTTTTCATTTTTGGAGGATCAAAATATATGCATATTCTGCATTCTTGATCTATGTTGTCCTACTGTCTTCCTCACTATATTCTTTCTAATTTATTTATTTATAATTAGAGGATACTTGCTTTACAAATTGTGTTGGCTTCTGTCATACATAAACACGAACCAGCCATAGGTATACATACGTCCTCTCCTTGAACCCTCTTCCCACCTCCCAACCCATCCCACCCCTCTAGCTTATCACAGAGTACAAGATTTGAGCTCCGTATCATATAGCAAATTTCCACTGGCTATCTAATGTTGCATATGGTAAAGTATAGGTTTCAACGCTACTCTCTCAATTTGTCCCCTGCTCTATCCCCTTTTGTGTCCAAAGTCTGTTCCCTGTGTCTGCATCTCCATTGCTGCCCTGCCGATAGGTTCATCATTACCATCTTTCCAGATTCCATATATATACCTCCTGAGAAAACCATAATTGAAAAAGACACATACATTTATCCCAGTGTTCATCATTGACTATATTTTTATGAGATGTATTCACTTTGAAATTATTTGTCAGGACTAGTTTTCCATTATCTAACATAAATAATATTTAGAGAAACACAAACCATAGTCATTTTCTTAAAGTTGTATAACATAAATTTCACATTTTGTACAACACCAAAGCCTTTGACTATGTGGATAACAATAAACTGTGAAAAATTATGAAAGAGATGGGAATATCAGACCACCTGACCTACCTCCTGTGAAATCTGTATTCAGGTGAAGAAGCAACAGTTAGAATTGAACGTGCAAAAACAGACTGGTTCCAAATTGGGAAAGGAGAAGGTCAAGGCTGTTATACTGTCACCCTGCTTATTTAACTAATATACAGAGTACATCATGAGAAATGCTGAGCTGGATGAAACACAAGCTGGACTCAAGATTGCCAGGAGAAATATCAATGACCTTAGATATGCAGATGACACCACCCTTATGGCAGAAAGCAAAGAAAAAACTAAAGAGCCTCTTGATGAAAGTGAAAGAGGAGAGTGAAAAAGTTAGCTTAAAGCTCAGCATTCAGAAAACTAAGATCATGGCATCTGGTCCCATCACTTCATGACAAATAGACGGGGAAACAGTGGAAAAAGTGGCTGACTTTTTTTTTTCTGAGTTCCAAAATCACTGCAGATGGTGATTGCAGCCATGAAATTAAAAGACGCTTAGTCCTTGGAAGGAAAGTTAAGACCAACCTAGATAGCATATTAAAAAGCCGAGACATTACTTTGCCAACAAAGGTCCATCTAGTAAAGGCTATGGTTTTTCCAGTGGTCATGTATGGATGTGAGAGTTAGACTATAAAAAGGCTGAGCACCGAAGAATCGATGCCTTTGAACTGTGGTGTTGGAGAAGACTCTAGAGAGTCCCTTGGACAGCAAGGAGATCCAATCAGTCCATTCTAAAGGAGATCAGTCCTGGATGTTCATTGGAAGGAATGATGCCGAAGCTGAAACTCGCATACTTTGGCCACCTCATGTGAAGAGTTGACTCATTGGAAAAGACTCTGATGCTGGGAAGGATTGGGGTCAGGAGGAGAAGGGGATGGCAGAGGATGAGATGGCCGGATGGCATCACTGACTCGATGGACATGAGTTTGGGTGAATCTGGGAGTTGATGATGGACAGGGAGGCCTGGCGTGCTGTGGTTCATGGGGTTGCAAAGAGTCGGACACGACTGAGCAACTGAACTGAACTGATAGTCCATGGGGTCTCAAAGAGCAGGACACGACTGAGTGACTTTCACTTTCAATGGACTGGAAATAGATAATAATGCAACGTTTGGTCATCCCAATTACCAAGGAAGATTTATCAGAATGTCTCTAAGTACAAAAGTTCAAGGACTAAGTGCAGCTGTGCTGTGTTTTGAGAAGCTGATTGTCTCTTCCTTAGGAGCCATACAATGAATAGCTCAATGGTTTGGTTGCCTTTTTTGATTTGCTAAATTTACCCCTGGATGGTAGAGAAACTAGTTCTAGAGAAATTCTTAATCTATCATTAAAGCCACCAAGGGTGAAATGACATATTTTTTACAGTGAAACTTTTATATTTAAACATGTGATACTGTTATAGGAGTTAATATGTTCATTAGAAACGACACTACAACAAAATTCAAAGAATAATATCAAAATTATCAAAATTTTGTCACATTTTGAAAAGTTTCTCCCAATTATGGTTTGTTCATAGAATGCTTATTTGTATACCTCTAGATTTTCATACAGAGAAGGCAATGGCACCTCACTCCAGTATTCTTGCCTGAAAAATCCCATGGACGCAGGAGCCTGGTGGGCTGCAGTCCATGGGGTCACACAGAGTTGGACACAACTCAGTGACTTCACTTTCACTTTTCACTTTCATGCACTGGAGAAGGAAATGGCAGCCCACTCCAGTGTTCTTGCCTGGAGAATCCCAGGGACGGTGGAGCCTGGTGGGCTGCCGTCTATGGGGTCGCACAGAGTTGGACACGACTGAAGCAACTTAGCAGCAGCAGCAGCAGCTTTTCATAATTACTATCAGAATGCTTGTTCAATACCCAGTCTCAATTTATGCTAAAATTTCATAACATATTATGACCAATGCTATATTAGCCTTTTGAAAAACCCATAATTTCATGTTCTATGCATTGACTGATAGCTCACAACCAACTTTGTTCTAGTGAAGTCTTCCTCAAATGTTAAGAACTTTCTTAAATATTATTTGTCCAACATGAGGAAACAAAGAAAGACTTAGAAGTAATAACAGAGTATCAGATTAAAATATTCTTGTGAAGCTTTTTTTTTTTATCTGAGTTTTTTATTTTTTTCCTTTTTTTCAAATTATTATTATTATTTACTTTACAATATTGTATTGGTTTTGCCATACATCAACATGAATCCACCACGGGTGTACACGTGTTCCCAATCCCGAACCCCCCTCCCATCTCCCCCTACATCAACTCAAGATAATTAAACCTATTTTATATAGATTTAAAAGTGACTCTTACAGGAATCTCTGCTCGTACTTTAGAATTTCAGGAGATAATTTGTTGGTTTGGATAAAGGAGTTACTTTTGCATTTATTGTATCATTTTTGAACTTTAGATGGACAAGGAAATGGCAGCCCACTCCAGTATTCTTGCCTGGAAAACCCCATGGATCGGGAGCGAGCCTGGTAGGCTACCATCCATGGAGTCACAGTAGGACACAACTGAGTGACTTCACTTCACTTCACTTTGAACTTTAGAAGGGCAAATTTAGTCACCAAAAGTTAGTTCTACTAAAACAAGTGTGAAATAAAAATCAGGTTTATGGAAAGATAAGATAAAACTAAACATAAATTTTTAATTTTTGCTTTAAATTGTATAAAAAATTTTAACATAATAAAGACATTTTGAGTTTAACCAATACTTTAATCTGATCATTCTTTATTGACTTACACAGAACACATTATATTCACTCATAGGAAGTTTCAAATATCTTTTCATTTGCCTATTCTAAATATTTCATGTGAATTGCTTCATACAGTATGTTGTATCTTGTGACTAAAGTATTTCCTTAAAATAAAGGTTTCAAAGTTCACCTAGAATGTAACATGCATACTCACTGTATTTTTTTCTTTATTGTCATACTTTGCTCTATTGAATGCTTATATCACACTTTATTCATTCATCATCATCTGATGGCCATTTGAGTTGTTTCTATTCTATAGCTGTCATTCATACTGCTTATGAACATTTTCACACATTTGCTTAAGTGGGATTCATGCTTTCAATTAACTTGAATAGATACTGAAAAGTAGGTCCAGGCACAGATGGTTTTACTGGTAAATTCTACCAGTACTTAAGAAAAATCATTGATACTTTCAACAATGCAGAAGAGGACAACATCTGGGGGCTAACCAATCAAAAACATAAAAGAAATGTAATTTCCAGGATTATTCTGTGAAAAAGAGTCATCCACACACTCTAAACAGTTAACATCTAGGAATTTGCAACTGAGGATATTGTTTTCTTTATTGAGACACTCTGTTTTTGAATCCCACTCTTACACCAACATAGCCTGTTCCCTGACTATTACAGATTTTTTTTTAGAATAATACTACTGAGGGATAAACTGTTCTTTAATTTTCCTTCTGTGAATAGGACTGTGACTGTATGTTTGCAAAGGCCTATCTAGTAATACCAAAACTACACTGTCTTCAATCAGCTTTTCCAGAGAATGTCTGCCAGCTACATACACCTTTCAACAGCCCCTGGCATTTTCTTTAATGTTTTCTTTAATATAGCTATGAATTCTACTTTTCAACGTTGATAATTGTAGTACAATTATGTTGAAAAAATATCCAATCAGATAGTGGTGATAAAGCATAGGAACGCTAGAGTAAGGGTATCTGGGTTCAAATGTGAGCCAGCTTGTTCTTTAACTAGTGGACTGACCATGGACCACTATTTACTCTTTCTGCTCTGCAGATTCCTCATCTGTAAATTGCAACCTTCAGATATATGTTGAGGCATAGATCTAGTGCTAAGGATACAATGTTGAACAAATTAAGCAAGAATCCCGAACTTGTTAAGTTTATATGATAGTGTGTGTGTGGAGGGGGGAGAGGAGCAGACAAGAAAAAAAATGCAAAAATGCACTAGCAAAATATTATTAATGGTTGGATGTAGACACTTGGTATGGGAAACAAACAAAATGTGAAAAAGAATAGAGAACAGGTACAATTTTAAATAAAGTGGCAAGGATGTTTTTATTCAATAGAATAAGACAAAAAAAAAAAAAAAAACCATGTAGTTGTCTATGAACAGGAATTTCTGAATGAAGGAAAAATGGAAAAATCTCAGGTAGTATCAGGACTAGTATACACAGAAGAGTTAGGATGTCATGTGGTTAAATCAAAGTGAATATAATTGATACAATAGTAAGGAATGAGTTCATGGAGGTTAGTAGTAGAGGCAAGGTTATTATGGACCAGTGGGATTTTATGAAGATTTTCGTTTTTACTCTTAGTGAGATAAGACCTGTAGGATTATTGAATAAAGTAATATATTCCAACTTATTCTTTAACAGTATGATCGCTCTGGCTCTTACATTGACATTTAAATTCAAGAGGGACAAGGCCAAGCAGAGACAAGCCCAGAGACTGCAGCAATGATTCTAACTATGATGGTTCTTTGAACCAGTGTGGGTAGCAGAAAAGATGTTGAGAAGTAGTCAGACTTCAAATATACCATGTGTTTTGAATCTATATATTATCTTGATAGATTGGATGTGAGGAGTCCTTTTCAGTCATTGACTGAATAAGTAGGAGGATGGCCTTCCATCACCTGAAATTAACATGTAGATGTTTCTGGTACTTACCTGTAAGTTCTCTTGTGAAGATAAACTCTTTTCACTCTATATCTAAATCCCTTTAGATATTGGGGATTTGGCTGGTAGATGGGAAATACTTAGCAAAATGTATTATGATCATTCTATTTATCAATTATTTGACAATAAATGCAGCTGATTATGTTTTTGCATTTTTCTCTGTATCATACTTTTATTAAATAGCATTTTGGCATGGCAACATAAAAAAGCATATTATATTTTAAATTACTTCAGACTCCATTTTACCTAAAATGTGGTATGCACTAATATAACAAGGAACATTTAGGAAAATGAAAATATTTGAAATATTTCATATGGCCTATAGATGATAAAACACAATGCACATGTGTAATAATATTACTTATGTTTCTGTTATCATATAAAAGTATTCTAAACTACATTATTATGAGAATAGTATAGTCAATTTATAGAGTTTAGGTTGCTTTAAAATTTACCTAATTTAAGAATTGTCCACATCATAGAATCTGTTCATCATATTTGTTTGCAGAAAATAAGAGGATACATTTCCTAATCATAGAAATAGAAAGGAAAGCATAGTAAAAGCATAATTTATAAAAGAGGCTAGAAAACTGAAAAGGGCCCATAAATATATGAAAGTACATTATGCTTATGAATGATAACAAAGAAGACAAAAAGTACATTGTTAAAATAATGGAAGCAAAAACAAGTAGCAATTGCTCTAAGTAAAGAATCTAGAAAACACTGAAATCAGAGAAAAGCAGTCATTACAACTTCAAATGGCCTAGAAAAAAGATAAGTAACTTTTTAAACAAATTATCAGAAAATAATACACATTTAAAACACTTAAATTTGTTAACAGTTTGAACTAGTAAAAGCAAAGTAAACTTTTAACTCCTAAAATAGAATTGCACTTTTGCATCTAATTATTATTAAAATAATCAAATATAATTTTCTAGAGAAAAAAATTAATTTAAAAAAATGAAAGTTTATAATGATTATAGTGTAAATAAAACGATCTATCTAGTTACAAAAATATAAACAAAAAATATTAAATGCTTGGTTAATGAATGAAAGAGGAAGTGATAAAGTTGGCTTAAAGCTCAACATTCAGAAAATGAAGATCATGGCATCTGGTCTCATCACTTACCCATGGGAAATAGATGGGGAAACACTAAAGACAGAGTCAGACTTAATTTTTCGGGGCTCCAAAATCACAGCAGATGGTGATTGCAGCCATGAAATTAAAAGACAATTACTCCTTGGAAGGAAAGTTATGACCAACTTAGATAGCATGTTGAAAAGCAGAGATATTACTTTGCCAACAAAGGTCCGTCTAGTCAAGGCTATGGTTTTTCCAGTGGTCATGTATGGATGTGAGAGTTGGACTGTGAAGAAAGCTGAGCACTGAAGAATTGATACTTTTGAACAGTGGTGTAGGAGAAGACTCTTGAGAGCCCCTTGGACTGCAAGGAGATCGAACCAGTCCATTCTAAAGGAGATCAGCCCTGGGCGTTCTTTGGAAGGAATGATGATAAATAAAACTCCAGTACTTTGGCCACCTCATGAGAAGAGTTGACTCATGGGAAACAACTATGATGCTGGGAGGGATTGGGGGCAGGAGGAGAAGGGGACAACAGAGGATGAGATGGATGGATGGCATCACCGACTGGATGGACGTGAGTCTGTGTGAACTCTGGGATTTGGTGATGGACAGGGAGGCCTGGCGTGCTGTGATTCATGGGGTCGCAAAGAGTCAGACACGACTGAATGACTGAACTGAAATGAAAAATATGATCTTAACCTTTAAATAGCAGTTCATTTCAGTTCAGTCGCTCAGTTGTGTCCGACTCTTTGCGACCCCATGAATCGCAGCACACCAGGCCTCCCTGTCCATCACCATATCCTGGAGTTTACTCAGACTCACGTCCATTGAGTGGGTGATGCCATCCAGCCATCTCATCTTTGGTCGTCCCCTTCTCCTCCTGCCTCCAATCCCTCCCAGCATCAGAGTCTTTTCCAATGAGTCAACTCTTCGCATGAGGTGGCCAAAGTACCGGAGTTTCAGCTTTAGCATCATTCCTTCCAAAGAAATCCCAGGGTTGATCTCCTACAGAACGGACTGGTTGGATCTGCTTGCAGTCCAAGGGACTTTCAAGAGTCTTTTCCAACACCACAGTTCAAAAGCATCAATTCTTCGGCACTCAGCCTTCTTCACAGTCCAACTCTCACATCCATACATGACCACTGGGAAAACCATAGCCTTGACTAGATGGACCTTAGTCGGCAAAGTAATGTCTCTGCGTTTGAATATACTATCTAGGTTGGTCATAACTTTTCTTCCAAGAGTAAGCGTCTTATAATTTCATGGCTGCAATCACCACCTGCAGTGATTTGGAACCCAAAAAAATAAAGTCTGACACTGTTTCCACTGTTTCCCCATCTATTTCCCATGAAGTCATGGGACCGGATGCTATGATCTTCATTTTCTGAATGTTGAGCTTTCAGCCAACTTTTCTGCTCTCCTCTTTCACTTTCATCAAGAGGCTTTTCAGCTCCTCTTCACTTTCTACCATAAGGGTGGTGTCATCTGCATATCTGAGGTTATTGATATTTCTCCTGGCAATCTTGATTCCAGCTTGTGTTTCTTCCAGTCCAGCATTTCTCATGATGTACTCTGCATATAAGTTAAAGAAGCAGGGTGACAATATACAGACTTAACGTACTCCTTTTCCTATTTGGAACCAGTCTGTTGTTCCATGTCCAGTTCTAACTGTTGCTTCCTGACCTGCATACAGATTTCTCAAGAGGCAGGTCAGGTGGTCTGGTATTCCCATCTCTTTCAGAATTTTCCACAGTTTATTGTGATCCACACAGTCAAAGGCTTTGGCATAGTCAATAAAGCAGAAATAGATGTTTTTCTGGAACTCTCTTGCTTTTTCCATGATCCAGCGGATGTTGGCAATTTGATCTCTGGTTCATCTGCCTTTTCTAAAACCAACTTGAACATCAGGGAGTTCACGGTTCACGTATTGCTGAAGCCTGGCTTGGAGAAGTTTGAGCATTACTTTACTAGCATGTGAGATGAGTGCAATTGTGCAGTAGTTTGAGCATTCTTTGGCATTGCCTTTCTTTGGGATTGGAATGAAAACTGACCGTTTCCAGTCCTGTGGCCACTGCTGAGTTTTCCAAATTTGCTGACATACTGAGTGCAGCACTTTCACAGCATCATCTTTCAGGATTTGAAATAGCTCTACTGGAATTCCATCACCTCCAGTAGCTTTGTTTGTAGTGATGCTTTCTAAGGCCCACTAGACTTCACTTTCCAAGATGTCTGGCTCTAGATTAGTGATCACATCATCATAATTATCTGGGTCGTGAAGCTCTTTTCTGTACAGTTTTTCCATGTATTCTTGCCACCTCTTCTTAATATCTTCTGCTTCTGTTAGGTCCATACCATTTCTGTCCTTTATCGAGCCTATCTTTGCATGAAATGTTCCCTTGGTATCTCTAATTTTCTTGAAGAGCTTTCTAGTCTTTCTCATTCTATTTTTTTGCATTGATCACTGAAGAAGGCTTTCTTATCTCTTTCTTGCTATTCTTTGGAACTCTGCATTCAGATGCTTATATCTTTCCTTTTCTCCTTTGCTTATTGCCTCTCTTCTTTTCACAGCTAATTGCAAGGCCTCCCTAGACAGCCATTTTGCTTTTTTGCATTTCTTTTCCATGGGGATGGTCTTGATCCCTGTCTCCTGTACAATGTCACCAACCTCAGTCCATAGTTCACTAGGCAGTCTGTATGTCAGATCTAGGCCCTTAAATCTATTTCTCACTTCCACTGTATAATCATAAGGGATTTGATTTAGGTCATACCTGAATGGTCTAGTGGTTTTGCCTACTTTCTTCAATTTGAGTCTGAATTTGGTAATAAGGAGTTCATGATTTGAGCCACAGTCAGCTTCTGGTCTTATTTTTGTTGACTTTATAAAGCTTCTCCATCTTTGGCTGCAAAGAATATCATCAATCTGATTTCGGTGTTGACCATCTGGTGATGTCCATGTGTAGAGTCTTCTCTTGTGTTGTTGGAAGAGGGTGTTTGCTATGACCAGTGCATTTTCTTGGCAAAACTCTATTAGTCTTTGCCCTGCTTCATTCCGCATTCCAAGGCCAAATTTGCCTGTTACTCCAGGTGTTTCTTGGCTTCCCTCTTTTACATTCCAGTCCCCTATAATGAAAAGGATATCTTTTTTGGGTGTTAGTTCTAAAAGGTCTTGTAGGTCTTCATAAAACCGTTCAACTTCAGCTTCTAGAGTAGATTAAAATTGAAATTCAATATTATGTACAAGAAAAATTTTAAAATAAGGGAAATTTTTAGCACTCTACCAGACTAAAATTAATGAGCTAACACAAAGACTGAATTCATTGTAAATTTGTAGTTTTACTTCTTATCTCTAACTGTTGCTTCCTGATCTGCATACAGGTTTCTCAGAGGCAGGTCAGGTGGTCTGGTATTCATGTCTCCTTCAGAATTTTCCACAGCTTGCTATGATCCACACAGTCAAAGGGTTTGGCATAGTCAATGAGAAATCCTGAGCTGGATGAGGCACAAGCTGGAATCAAGATTGCTGAGAGAAATTAATAACCTCAGACATGCAGATGGCACCACCCTTATGGCAGAAAGTGAAGAGGAACTAAAAAGCCTCTTGATGAAAGAGAGAGTCTCGAGAGTGGAAAAGTTGGCTTCTAGCTCAACATTCAGAAAACTAAGATCATGGCATCTGGTTTGATCACTTCATGGGAAATAGATGGGGAAACAGTGGAAACAGAGTCAGACTTTATTTGGGGGGGCTCCAAAATAACTGCAGATGGTGACTTCAGTCATGAAATTAAAAGATGCTTACTCCTTGGAAGGAAAGTTATGACCAACCTAGGTAGCATATTTAAAAGCATAGATATTACTTTGCCAACAAAGGTCCGTCTAGTCAAGGCTATGGTTTTTCCAGTGGTCATGTATGGATATGAGAGTTCGACTATAAAAAGGCTGAGCGCCAAAGAATTGATGCCTTTAAACTGTGGTGTTGGAGAAGACTCTTGAGAGGCCCTTGGACTGCAAGGCGATCCTACCAGTCCATTCTAAAGGAGATCAGTCCTGGGTGTTCATTGGAAGGGCTGATGTTGAAGGTGAAACTCGAATATTTTGGCCAACTGATTGATGTGAAGAGCTGACTCATTGGAAAAGACACTGATGCTGGGAAAGATTGAGGGCAGGAGGAAAAGGGGGCAACAGAGGGTGAGATGGTTGGATGGCATCACTGACTCAATGGACATGGGTTTGGGTAAACTCCAGCCCTGGTGTGCTGTGGTTCATGGGGTTGCAAAGAGTCGGACACAACTGAGCAACTGAACTGAACTGAACTACTTATCTCTGTTAAGTAATTTAAAACAAATGAGTTAAGCATTTAATTTAATTAATTTAATTTTTTAATGACCATAACAAATCTCTAGAAATCTAGAGAAAGGCAGTTATGCTATAAAATACACAGAATTTCAACTAAAAAGCAATTTACTAAAGCTTGTTGACACATCATAGAAAGGAAGGATTTTTTTAAATATTTTCAGATAGTAACCAAAGAGACAGAACTCTCTGCAGATTTTTAACTTGATGAATTTACAAACACTTCACGTTCAAAGAAGTGCAAAATCAAAGTCAATCTTTCCCATGTATCAAAAACACATTCATCTTAGAATTCATTGACAAAGAAATAGTTAAAGGTTAATCTTGTTAATGTACACATTAAACTGCAAAAAGGTACATATGAAATGAGAGAAGTATTGTTCTAGCACATTATATATATATATATATACACACACACACACACACACATAACTATCAATCCGGAAGAAGACATACAAATTTATTAATTTTTAGGGCATTTCTATTTCCTTAAATTTTCAACATTTTTAAGTTTTCTGCAATATTGACATGTACCATTTTAAATCCAAACCTGTGAGGTGCTGAGTTTTCTCTTAGCTGTTTGTGTGTTTGTCCTTTAAATGTACCAAAAGTAATTTTATACTATAAAGAGAATATTCTGTAAGAATAAGACACTGTGCATTAAAAATACTGAACAAATAAGAGTGTTCTAATGATAATGCTGCTGCTGCTAAGTCGCTTCAGTCATGTCTGATTCTATGTGACCCCATAGATGGCAGCCCACCAGGCTCCCCTGTCCCCGGGATTTTCCAGGCAAGAATACTGGCGTGGGTTGCCATTTTCTTCTCTAGTGCATGAAAGTGAAAAGTGAAAGTGAAGTCGGCAGTCGTGTCCGACTCCTAGCGACCCATGGACTGCAGCCTACCAGGCTCCTCCATCCATGGGATTCTCCAGGGAAGAGTACTGGAGTGGGGTGCCTTCGCCTTCTGCCTTCTTCTTCTTCTAATGATAATGGTCTGCCTTTAATAGTACTCCCTTAAACACTTACATCAGTTATATGATTTAATCTTTAGAAAAACTCTATGGACCTGGAATCATAATTTATTATGTTCAATTGAGAAAATGTTTTATTTAAGAGTTGCACAGCTGAAAGAGTTGCAGGTCTGGAATCAAAAGTCTGGAGTGTTTAGTTCAATAACAAGAGCACTCTGCTATACTGCTTTTCCACAATGTAAATGAAATAATTTCTAAAACTGTTATCATTGTTCCCAAAATGAAGCTCTTTTCTGTCATAAAATTCTCTGAATCTGCATGAAATACTTTAAAATGCGGTAAATAAAATTTTTATTTTGCTAATCAGTTTTTACCCTTAAAAACAGATAGATTTGCACCATGGATTTAACATGTGTCAGTGTTTCCAATTACAATGTGGATTTCTAAAGGCATATTCTAATAATTTCCAAGAAAATATTTGGTGAAGCAAAGGGTAATTCTACTGAATAAATGAATAAATAAAGAACAAGTAAAGTTTTCAATTCATTTCTGGAGAAAGAGGAAGGAAATGCCATAAAGGGAAGAAGAGAAAAATAATAGCTTAGAAGTTCAGCATCACTGTTATTTTAATTGCTTGGAAACCCTTCTTTTCTGAATTACTCTACTGATAGCATTTTTCACTTCCTTGTTTCTAAGACTGTATATAAGGGGATTCAGCATGGGGATGACAATAGTATAAAAAACAGAAGCCACCTGATCCTTTCCCAAGGAGTAGGACTTACTTGGTTTTAAGTAAGTGAAAATCATAGTGCCGTAAAAGATGGTTACTCCCAGGAGGTGGGAGGCACAGGTAGAGAAGGCTTTCTGCTTCCCTGAAGTGGAAGTGATTTTCAGGATGGTGAACAGTATGAACACATAGGACACAAATATTGTGATAAGAGACACCACTAGGGTACAGCCAGCGACAATGGATATCATGATCTCAATGTTGTGTGTGTCAGTGCAGGACAGGGATAGAATTGGTGATGTGTCACAGAAAAAGTGGTAGATTACGTTGGAGTTGCAGAAATGCAATCTGTTCATGCAAAGCACATTGACAAAGGAATCTGTAAAGCCAATCAAATAGGATCCGAAGACGAGAGAGCAGCAGCGCCTGGTGGACATAACCACGGTAACGCAGAGGGCTGCAGATGGCTGCACAGCGATCGCAGGCCATGGAGGAGAGAAGGACACACTCAGTGGCGCCCAAGAAGACAAAGAAAGACATCTGAGTGAAGCAGTTCAGGTACGAAATATTTTTGATGGAAGTCAGTAAGTTGCCTAAGGTTTTAGGGGTGATGACACTTGAGTAAGTGAGGTCAAGAAATGACAAGTGACTGAGGAAAAAGTACATGAGGGTGTGAAGCTGGGGGTCCAGGCGGATTATCAGGATCATCCCCCCATTCCCCAGCACAGTGATCAGGTACATCAGGAGGAAGAGGGTGAAGAGGACCAGCCGGATCTCTTCAGAGTCTGTCAGTCCCATGAGGATGAAGTCAGACACCTGTGTGATATTCCTTCTGCCCATAGTGTTCAAACGCTCCAAACTGTTGAGAAATCAAAGTTGAAACTTATCAGAAATTACTATATTGTGTTGGGTTTGTGTTGCTATATATGACCTGACATATTTATATTTGCTTAATGTTTCTAAGAACTGATGATAATGAGGTATGGACTGTGTATGAAGAAAAAAATATTGATTCCCAAATACATAAATAGATGTAAATTGACATTTAAATACAACAAAAAGTAGTATATTGAATAAATTGTATAAGCCTGAATGTAAAAGAAAGTGAAGTCACTCAGTCGTGTCCAACTCTTTGCTACCCCGAGGACTGTAGCCCACCAGGCTCCTCCATCCATGGGATTCTCCAGGCAAGAATACTGGAGTGGGGTGCCATTTCCTTCTCCAGGGGATCTTCCCAACCCAGGGATTGAACCTGGGTATCCCGCATTGGAGGCAGAGGCTTTAACCTCTGAGACACCACGGAAGCCTCCTAAATGCTTCCCATTATTAATGCATTTAATGCCCATGAGTTTATTATACCATAGTATTATTACCCACATTTTTCATATGAGAAAAAGGGAACAGAATTTGGGTAATGTGTCCATAGTTAGAACTATTAAATGTTGGCTCTGTATTTCTACCAAGATAGACTGACTCCAGAGAGCATGTCCATTATATTTCTCATAGTTAATTTCAAACATGCCTATTAAAATGCTATATATATCATAAACAATCATATTAGAATACTTTTAATATAC
Source organism: Oryx dammah (assembly GCF_014754425.2). Taxonomy (NCBI): domain Eukaryota; kingdom Metazoa; phylum Chordata; class Mammalia; order Artiodactyla; family Bovidae; genus Oryx; species Oryx dammah. The sequence continues at coordinate 76,867,522 of NW_024070201.1, forward strand.
TATGCTCTGCTATTTCCTCCAATATTATTTAATACTAATGAAAAATAACTATCAATCTTTGGACTTCAGTAGACTGACCACATACTTAGTATTAATTTCCAAAAGACACAAACTTATCATAACCTGGCCATTCAAAATCAATTAAAATGAATAAATTTATATTAAAAAAAACATCAAATTTCTTCCAAAATTATATTTCTAAATGGCTAAAAGACCATGATTATAACAACTCTATATTTCTGGGTCCACCAATCCTGGCACTACTGAAGGCAAAGATATCTAAATGATATTGCATGCATACTCTTCTGATATTATTCCTGCTTTATTTGATTTTGACTAAAATCTTCCATTTTTGAGAACAGTACTTACTGGGAAGCAGGATTGACTGAAAAACACCTTCCTCTAATATTATCTGTCTTTCTGTCATATAATATTTGTTTCTTTGAGATAAATTCTTTTTAAATTTTAGTGCAGTCATTTTGTTTTATTCTGAAGGAAAAATTAGTCAGCCTAGAAAGTTTGTTCAGTTCCTGATCAAATGTAACATCTGCCAGGAATGTATGTCTAAAATGAATATGAGAAGCAGAGCAGAGTATGCCTTCCCTCTTATCCTAATAATTCCAGGGCACCTCACATACTGGGGGTTGATGATTGCAACATTCGGTCATCCCTGTGGACCAATTTCCAATGAATAATTCTTGGCATATCTCCAAGGACAAAAAGGACTTGGCATGTCTTCAGGGCTAAATGCAGGTATGCTAGGTCAGGAGAAGCTAGATGTCTTCCTTTCCAAGACCCACAGTGAGGGGCCTAACGGCTTGCTCTTCCTGTGTAATGCTCTAAATTTTTGCCTGGGTGGTAGAGAAACTATTTCTAGAGCAATTACTCTATGCCTGAAACTGTCAGGGAAGGAATGATTTTTTCATCCCTTCATTCCTGAGGAGAGATGCATTTTTCACAATGAGTCTTTTATATTTAATTGTGTGACACTATTATGGGAAGAGTAGACATTTTCATTAGAAATAAATTGAGAATTTAACAAAATTGAAAGAATGATATGAAAAATTTCAACACCATGTAACATTTTGATAAATTTTGTAACATTTTGATAAATTTCTCCAGATGATTTTTTAATATAATGCTTGTTTGCATACCTATAGAACTTCATAATTATTATCATACTGGATATTCAGTACCCATCCTTATTTTATAATTTAAATTTCATAACATACTATAACCAATGTTATCCTAGTCTCTCATAAAACCAATAACTTCACGTTTTATTTATTGGCTGACACCCTATAACCAACTTTATTCTAGTAAAGTCTTCTTCAGATGTTAAGAATGTTATTGAATATTGTTTATCCAAGGTGAGATAACAAGGAAAGACTATAAAAAGGGATACACTGAGATTCAGGTTAAAATACTCTTATGAATCTTTCATTAATTCATGAAAATTAAACCAATTTTCATATCGATTTAAAAGTGACTCTTATAGGAAACTCTGGTCATCCTCCCAAATTTCAGGAGATAATTTATTGTTTGGAAAAAAGGAAACAATTGTGCATTTATTGTAATTTTAATGAATTCTGGAAGGGCATTTATACTCACCCAAAGTTTGTTCTGCTAGAATAGGTGTGAAATAAAATTCATATTTTATGATAAGAAAAATTATAAACAAAAGTGTCCTTCTGTCCCTTCACCTCCTCTCTCCCCTCTACCGTGCATTGTGTATCTGCTTTATGCATTGGCCCAAACTCCACTATCAACAGAAACCTGCTCAGCCATAAAAAGCAACATTCTTCCAGCATCAACAAAGCAACTCCTTACGATATTCCTTCTTAATCTCATATGATACCGCTATGACCCACGACTTCCCTGGTGGCTCAGATGGTAAAGAATCTGCCTGCAATGTGGGAGATCTGGGTTTGATGCCTGGGTCGGGAAGATTCCCTGGAGAAGGAAATGGCAACCCACTCCAGTATTCTTGCCTGGGAAACCCCCTGGACAGAGGAGCCTGGCGGGATGCAGTCCATGGGGTCATAGAGAGTCAGACACGACTGAGACTCTAACACTTTCACATGAACCATGACCTATTACTTGCTTAGATCTAGATTGTATCCACTGTCAAATATACATCATTTAATGTACACATCTCTGTCTCAAAAACTTATGTAACTGTCCTTTGACTTCTAACGGCAGAAAGTTCTTGTGGATTTCTGAGTTGTCCTCAGGTTATAATCCTCAATTTGACTTGAATAAAAGTTTCCATTTCATCTTCGAGTGATCAATTAATTTTTCACTGAAAGTCTGTCTCTTTGCCACCCTATGGATTATAGCTCACCAGGCTCCTCCATCTGTGTGATTTTTTTAGGCAAGATTCCTGGAGTGGTTGCCATTTTCTTCTCCCCGGATCTTCCTGACCCAGGGATCAATCTCAGGGCTCCCGCATTGCAGGCAGACTCTGTACCCTCTGAGCCACCAGGGAATCCCGTCTTATTTGGAGATTAGAAAGCCAGAGTAAACTTATTTGATGATAGGTAACTGGGAGTTAAGTGAAATAAGAGGCTAACAGTAATTTTCAATGTAAAAACCACCTCAACAACCATAGCATTAGCATTAGTCACTTAGTTGTGTCCAACTCTTTGCAACCCCGCGGACTAGAGCTACCAGGTTTCTATGTGCTTGTAATGCCTCAGGCGAGAATACTGGAGTGGGTATTCATTCCCTTCTCCAGGGAATCTTCCCAACCCAGGGATTGAACCCAGGTCTTGGGGATTTCAGGCAGATTCTTTACCATCTGAGCTACAGGAGCTTCCCTGTAGCTTTTGGTGACTATAATTTTGACTTTATATTTGTGACTATAATTTGGTGACTGCAAAATTACCAGGAGCAAGTCACTTGCTTAATATTTTCCCATCCTTGAAATTTATCTTGATTATGTTCAATATTTGGGTTGTTTATGATTTGGGGCTGTTATTGTACCTTTTATTGTATCATGGCAGAAACAAAAGTCTGCTCAGAGATTTTTTTAAAAAATCTCTCTTGATTTAATATGATATAGTTTCATCCTTTAATTTGCTAGTTTTAACTATGCCATCCACACACATTCCTTTCTCTCTTGGACTATACTGGTTAATTTTTTTTCTTTCCTCTTTAATGAATGAAAGAATCTTTCTTTTATTTTCTTTGGATGCTGCTGTTTCTGCTGCTTAGTCACTTTATTCATGTCAAACTCTTTGCAACTCTATGGACCATAGCTCGCCAAGCTCCTCTGTCTTTTTTGATAAATGCTATTAAATTATTTCTTTTTTTGTTTTCTAATTCATTAATTGTTATCTAATTTGTATCACTTTTCACCTACTTTATGAGATTTGTGGGGAACAAAAAATAATTTTCACTCTGTCCTTTCAGATTTTTGGCTGAAACCCACCTTCTTGTAATGAAAGGCAGATGACCAGTATAAAAACAAAGAGAAATCTAGTAATATGTATATCCCCTTTATACATGGGAGACACCCAAGAAAACTAAATAACACTCCAAAAAGGGTCCAAGCCACTACCTTAAATACCATCTCCAGCTAAAGGTAAAAGAAGATGTGGGAGGGTGGAAGTCAGGGAAAGAACAGTAACCGAGAGTGCGGTTGTTAATGCAGACTCAGCTTCATTCTTTCTTCACTGAATAGAGATTTAGTCATCTTTCTCCTCCTGGTATAGAAAGGGAGGCAACGTGAAAGTGATAGCACTCAGTCATGTTGGACTCTTTGTGAATCTTTGTGACATCACGGACTGTAGCCCTCCAGGCTCTTCTGTCTTGGAGTTCTCCAGGGAAGAATCCTGGAGTGGGTAGCCATTCCCCCTCCAGGCGATCTTCCCAACCCAGGGATCAAAACCAGGTCTCCTGCACTGAGGGCAGATTCTTTACTCACTGAGCCAGCAGGGAAGACCACAAAGAGGGAGACATCCTTCCAAATGGAGAGGATAGTGTTAGTCCCTCAGTTGTACCCAACTCTTCGAGACTCCATGGATTGGATTGTAGTCCACCAAGCTCCTCTGTTCATGGGGATTCTCCAGGCAAGAATACTGGAGTGGGCCATTTCCTTCTCCAAGGGATCTTCCCCACCCAGGGACTGAACCCAGGTCTCCTGCATTTCAGGTAGATTCTTTACCATCTGAGCTACACAGACATTTCCCCTTTAAACGCAAACGCCTCCTACAAAAGGATAACTTCTACTCAATTTCCCGAACATCTTCTGTGTCTACTGGTTTATTTTATTTTATTTTTTAAATAACTAGATAATCCTTGAGCATAGGAAGCATTTATTGGCATTGAAAATTCTGTTCTCTTTCAGTTTGAATTTACTGTTTTTTTCCTAGGACCTAGTAATACTTGCTTAACCCACTATGGAAAGATATGAATTAGAGGTTTTCAGGAATGGTATAGATAGAGCAGTTCAAAGAGAGAATGATGAGAGGTCCCGAAGGATAAGTTTGAGGTGTATATCAAAATATGTATACATATGGACATTTAATCATAATTCAACAAGTAAAATATATTTCTACATTTTATGATTAACTGGAAAAGTGTAGTATGTTTCTGCTCTTAGAGACAGATTAACTAGGAAACATTAAAACATAAAAAATAGCAATTTGATATATAATTTTATTAATACTAAATAAATATAAAGGCCTGAAATTATCTACAGAACACATACACGGTGCAGTGCAAATAATACATACAATTGGAACCAAGGAAAATATAGGTAAATATAAATAAATTTCAACAGCTGACATTTTTCACACAATTATAAAAATTTAAGCATTATAGTTATAGTGCAGAAATGAAAAGCTTTGATAGAGAAAAAAAAGGAAATATCAGTTTAGTAATTTTCCATGATGATGGTCAAATATAATGAAAGCAATCATTTGAATCAGATATTGTGCTTAGAATGAAAAATATATGTAGGTTTAAGCAAGGGAATGAGTGATGAGTTGTTAAGACAGCCTTCAGTTCAGTTCAGTTCAGTTCAGCTGCTCAGTCGTGTCTGACTCTTTTCAACCCCATGAATCACAGCACACCAGGCCTCCCTGTCCATCACCAACTCCCAGAGTTTACCCAGACTCATGTCCATCAAGTCGGTGATGCCATCCAGCCATCTCATCCTCTGTCGTCCCCTTCTCCTCCTGCCCCCAATCCCTCCCAGCATCAGGGTCTTTTCAAATGAGTCAACTCTTGGCATCAGGTGGCCAAATATTGGAGTTTCAGCTTTAACAACAGTCCTTCCAATGAACACCCAGGGTGATCTTCTTTAGGATGGACTGGTTGGATCTCCTTGCAGTCCAAGGGACTCTCGAGAGTCTTCTCCAACACCACAGTTCAAAAGCATCAATTCTTCAGTGCTCAGCTGTCTTCATAGTCCAACTCTCACATCTATACATGACCACAGGAAAAACCATAGCCTTTACTAGACAGACCATTGTTGGCAAAGTAATGTCTCTGCTTTTCAATATGCTCTCTAGGTTGGTCATAACTTTTCTTCCAAGGAGTAAGCATCTTTTAATTTCATGGCTGCAATCACCATCTGCAGTGATTTTGGAGCCAAGAAAAATAGTCAGCCATTGTTTCCACCGTTTTCCCATCTATTTCCCATAAAGGGATGGGACCGGATGCCATGATCGTAGTTTCCTGAATGTTGAGCTTTAAGCCAACTTTTTCACTCTCCTCTTTCACTTTCATCAAGAAGCTCTTTAGTTCTTCACTTTCTGCCATAGAGTGGGGTCATCTGCATATCTGAGGTTATTGATATTTCTCCCAGCAATCTTGATTCCAGCTTGTGCTTCCTCCAGCCCAGCGTTTTTCATGATGTATTCTGCATATAAGTTAAATAAGCAGGGTGACAATATATAGCCTTGACCATACCCCTTTTCCTATTTGGAACCAGTCTGTTGTTCCATGTCCAGTTCTAATTGTTGCTTCCTGACCTGCATACAGGTTTCTCAAGAGGCAGGTCAGGTGGTCTTGTATTCCCATCTCTTTCATAATTTTCCACAGTTTATTGTGATCCACACAGTCAAAGACTTTAGCATAGTCAATAAAGCAGAAATAGATATTTTTCTGGCACTCTCTTGCTTTATCAATGATCCAGCCTTAAAAAGTTAACATCAATTAAGCGATTTAATCCTTACAGTAACTCTTTGGACCTGGAATCGTTATTTATCTGTGCAGTTTAGGAACTTGAAACTTAAAGTTTCAGTGATTTTTTTAAAAGCATTCTACAGGTAATTGAATAGAAGGTTTGGAATCTAAATCCTTGAACATTTGGTTCTCAACCAAGTACTCATAATCACTCTGCTCTCTTGCTTCTCCTCCAAGTAAAGGAATTGATTTCTGAAACTGGTATCATTTTCCCCAATATAGGACTCTCTTCAATTATAAAATTCTCTGAAGTTTGATTATGCATGGGGATTTGTACAGCACCCTTTAAAAACTGACAACTATACTTTTCATTTTGAAAATCATTTGCCCTTAAAAACATACCTATTGAGACCATGGTTTAAACGTGTTTCATGGTTTCCAATTACAGTGTAGATTTCTAAAGTCATATTCTTAGAAAGGCCTGAGATTGTATTTATTCAAGCAAAGGATGGATCAATAGAATAAATAAATAAATAGTTCTATGTGTTTTTGGAGAAAGAGCAAGGAAATACACTATAGGGACAAAAATAAAAACACACACAGACAAACAGAGGAGCTTAAAAGTTCAGGATCAGTGTTAGTTTAATTGTTTGGAGCTCTTTCTCTTCTGTAAGACTCTGCTGAGAGCGTTTTTCACTTCTTTATTTCGAAGACTGTATATAAGTGGATTCAGCATGGGGATGACAATACTATAAAAAACAGAAACCACTTGATCCTTTCCCAAAGAGTAGAACTTACTTGGTTTTACATAAGTAAAAATCATAGTGCCATAGAAGATGGTGACTGACAGGAGAGGGGAGGCACAAGTTGAGAAGGCTTTCTGCTTCCCTGAAGTGGAAGTGATTTTCAGGATTGTGGACAGGATGGACACATAGGACACAGATATTGTGATCAGAGACACCACTAGGGTGGAACCAGCACAAATGGATATTATGATTTCGATACCGTGCGTGTCAGTGCAGGACAGGGCTAAAACTGGGGGTGCATCACAGAAAAAGTGATAGGTTACAGTAGAGTCACAGAAATGCAATTTACTCATGCAAAGCATATTGACAAAGGTGTCCATGAGGCCAATCAAGAAGGATCCAAAGACGAGAGAGCAGCAGCGTCTGGTGGACATGATAGCTGGGTAATGCAGAGGCTTGCAGATGGCTGCACAGTGGTCATAGGCCATGGAGGAGAGAAGAACACATTCAGTGACCCCCACGAAGACAAAACAATTCATCTGGAGGAAACAGTTCAGGTAGGAAATACACCTGTTGGAAGTCAGTAAGGTGTCTAAAGCTTTAGGGGTAACGGCGGTTGAGAAACTGAGGTCAAGAAATGAGAGGTGAATGAGGAAAAAATACATGGGGGTGTGAAGCTGGAGATCCAGGCAGATTATCAACATCATTCCTGCATTGCCCAGCACAGTGATCAGGTACATCAGGAGAAAGAGGGTGAAGAGGGCCAGCCGGATCTCTCCAGAGTCTGTAAGTCCCATGAGGATGAAGTCAGACACCTGTGTGATATTCCATCTGCCCATAGTTTTAAAATGCTCCAACCTGTTGAGAAATCAAAGTTGATTCTTAGCAGGGATCACTGCAAAAAAGATTTATGTTTCTATGAACAGCATGGCATATTTATATTAGCTTTTTCTGAAAAAGGATACTATAGAGGGGTGTCTCAAGTATAAAGAGAAAAATCTTTACTTGATTTCTAAATAGAGAAATGTGCATACATTGACATTTAGATGTAATATATTAAAAGCCACTGTATTGGAAAATTAGAAATAGCCTTGTAGTGTTTTAAACGTTTCACTTTATTAAAGCATTTAATTCCATTGAGAAAATTATACCATAGATATTAATATTAGTCACGTTTTTTAGATGAAAAAAGTACATAGAGAATTTAGGTAATTTATCCAGAGTCAGAGCTAGTACATGTTGTCTCAGTAATTCTATGAAGATAGATTGATCACAGAGTGCATACTCATAATACTAATTCCTATTCATAATTAATTTCAGCAACCCTGAAAAACAAATGCTAGATATAAAATAATGATGAAAGAATTGTTTCAACCCATCATGCACAATTCTTTTTTTCCAATATTATTTAATACTAATGAAATAACTTCAACCTTTGGAATTCAGTAGGTGTATTAAAATGATAGACCACATATTTTTGCATTAATTTCCAAAAAATAACTTGATATTCAAAATCAAATTTCTACAAAAACTTATATTTCTAAAACACACACATTCCTTGCAGACCCTGATTATATCAGTGTTATTTTTCACAAGTCCTGGGAGTACCTAGGGTAAGGTTAAATGATATCTGCATGCATGCTTCTCTGATGTCCTTGTTTTGTTTGAACCTAACTAAAACTTTCCGATTTTCAGAATAATACTTACCAGCAGCCAGAGTTGGTGGAAAAACAACTATTTCCAATATTATCTGACTAGCAGTATGACAAAGTTTCCCTCACAAATAAAATATAAAGGCTATTTCAGCTGGAATTTTCTGTAACATGATATTTTTTGATAAGTTCTTATTAAATCTTAGTTCTTTTGTTTTATTCTGTGGGAAAAGTAGATCAATGTAGAAATTTTGTTCAACTGCTGTTCAAATGTAAAATTTGTCAGGAAGCTGTGTCTAAGAAGAATACCAGGGATCTAACTGTGCATGAACGCAGAGTAGAGTATGCCTTGCCTCTCATCCTGGTAACTCCAGGGAACCTCATATACTGGGAACTGGTGATTATGCAGCATCTGGTCATCCCTATGGACCAATTTCCATCAGAGATTGCTTTGCATGTCTCCAAGGACAAGAGTTCAAGGACTAAATGCAGCTGTGCTAAGCTTTGAAAAGTTGGTTGTATTTTCCCTTAGGAGCCACACAATGAAGAGTCCAATGCTTTAGTTTTCCTTTGTAATGTTCTAAATTTATTCCTGTGGTGCTAGAGTAATTATTTCTAGAGAAATGATTAATCTATGATTGTAATCATCAGGGATGGAAAGATATATTTTTTACAATGAAATTTTATATTTTATATTTAAATATATGTGTGACACTATGCTAAGAGTAAATATGTCCATTAGATACAAAATAAAATCTCCAAATATGAAAAGAATAATTCTCCTAGAGGTGATCAAAACTGATTTTTTAAGCTTTACTGAAGCATCATTGATACAGGAAGATTTATACACATTTACTATATACTTATTAATGAATTTAGACATCTGCATATATCCAAATGCCATCACCACATTCAAGGTTCTAAATCTAACCATCATCTCCAAAAATTCCCTTGTGTTCTTCTATGCATGTGTGTGTTTTGTGGTAAAAAATGATTTCTAAAGATAACCACCACATACTAAAATATAGCATGTACAAAAATAAAATAAATATATAACAAAGTTCAAAAATGATATGAAAATAATCAAACTCAAATTTTGGTGAATGCCTGAGCTATTTTTGTTCATTGAATGATTAATAGTATTCTTCTATATTTGCATACTTATCATACTATATAGTCAGTATCCATCTGCATTTTATAACTAAAATTTCACAATATAATGTGACCAATTTTATACTAGCTTTCATAAATGCCTTATGCATTGACTGATACCCCTTGACCAACTTTCCTCCAGAGTTCAGTTCGGTCACTGAGTTGTACTGACTCTTTGTGACCTCAAGGTCTGTAACAAGCCAGGCTTCCCTGTCCTTCACCATCATCTAGAGTTTGCTCAGACTCATGTCCAATGAGTTGATGACGCCATCCAACCATCTCATCCTCTGTCATCCCCTTCTCCTTCTGCCTTCAATGTTTCCCAGCATCAGGGTCTTTTCTAATGAGTAGGCTCTTCACATTAGGTGGCCAAAGTATTGGAGCTTCAGCTTCAGCATCAGTCCTTCCAAGAATATTTAGGAATTATTTCCTTTAGGATTGACTGGTTTGATCTCCCTGCAGTCCAAGGGACTCTTAAGAGTCTTCTTCAACACCAAGTTCAAAAGCATCAATTATTTAGTTTTCAGCCTTCTCTATGGTCCAACTCTCACATTCATGCATGACCACTGGAAAAACCATAATAGCTTTGACTATATGATCCTTTGTCAACAAAGTAATTTCTGCCCCTCCAGAAAAGTTCATCAAATATTAAATATTTCATTGAAGATTATTTGCCCGAGAAGAAGAAGACTCCAAAAGGGGGTAGACTAAATATCAGATTACAATATTATATATTTTCTGCTGATTCATGATAACGAAATCAATGTTTACGTAGATTTAAAAGTGAATCTTACAAGTAAGTTTTCCTATACATTCAGAATTTCAGGTAATAATTTATTGGTGTTGATAAAGAAGCTACATTTTTATGTGTTATACATTTGATGCAGGGCAATTCTATTCATCAAAAGACAGTGCTGCTAAAACAGGAATCTTTAGAAATTAAAATGCCAGTGTAAACTTATTTGACAACAGACAACTTTGGGAGTTAAACCAACTGAGAAAGAATCAGTTATTTTCAGTCTAAAGTCACCTCAATAACCATAGTGATTGCAAAATTGTCAGAAGCAAGTTCTTGCTCAGTAATATCCAAATGTTGAAACTCATTTTGTTAAATTTAGGATTATGCTTTCAGAACATTTATTTGTTTGACCATGACCATTTATTTTGTCAAGCTGATACGAAGTCCTCATAAAACCGAGCTCCTCTGCTGAGTTTATGATTAACATCTTTATCCAAAATGTTATTCCCTTCCTTGTCCAACACCTGTTCCCCACAAAGTTGAGGATTATCAAAGAAAAGAGGACTTGAAACCCAGCAGCATCTTGTGGGGCCCTCCCCGGTACAAATGTCATTTCTAGTCCCCAGGTCCCCATTTGTAGAAAGAAGGTTTTCACCCTCCCTGACCTTCCCTGAGTTCCGAGGACGTATTCAAACAGTAACTGTTTAGGTCTGTGAGCACACGTGGAAAGCAACAGTAGTGTAGTAATGGGCCAGCGTGCTGCTTCCTCCACAAGGGAGGCACGTAACACTGCACGTCCCTGCGATCTGCTATAGGAACCAAGGCCCCACCCAGACGGAGCATGGTACCAGAACGGGGACCCCAGACTGGCTGGTACCAGAAGGTAGATCCTGGAACACCACCCTGTGACCTCACCACCCACCAATCAGAGGAAGGTCACCTAGCCTGCAGAACTCCTTGCAAATTTTGCCTATAAAACTTTTCCTTGAAAAGCATCTGGAAGTTTGGGTCTTTTGAACATGTGTGGGTGTGTGCTAACTCATTTCAGTCGTGTCTGACTGTGCAATGCAATGAAATATAGTCTGCCGGCTCCTCTGCCCATCGGATTCTCCAGACAAGAATGCTGCAATGGGTTCCCATGCCCTCCTTTAGGAGATCTTCCCCACCTAGAAATTGAATTCTCATCTCTTATGTTTCCTGCATTAACAGGCGAGTCCTTTACCACTAGCCACCTGGGAAGCCCTTTGAACATGAACACCACATCCTCCTTGCTTAACCTTGGAATAAAGCTCTCTTTGCTCCAAATAGCAACATTTCTCAACAATACCTAACCAGTTGAATTCAATTACTTATAATCACCTATACAATGTATAATTCTGTATACATTCATTTCAATGTCCTAACACTAAGGAAAACATGATTTGAAAAGATATTTATAAATAAAAAATGTTGTGGTGAACCAAGGACGAAAGAGCAGATAAAACCAAGGAGGGTCCTGGAATGCAGGAACAGAAACACCAGACCCTTCTTGTCCTTCCCTCCCCCGTGTTGTAACTATTAATGGATTTCAGGTCCTCCTGAGCAGTATAAGTATAGCCTGTCTCCCCTCCTACTCGATAGGGAGAAAGCATTTGCCTGACTCTGCCCCCCGCTCAGTCTACCTGCCTCATCCAATCAGCAAATGACCCGCCAGACCCCTGTCCCACCCCTTGTTCTGTGGGTGTAAAAGTGGCCTGAGGACCCTGTTCAGCATTGGTTCTCCCTTGAGCTGGCCCGCTGTTCTAACAGCATCTCCCACTCTAATCAACTTTATTTCCCTCTCCTTCTGTCTCATGTCTAGAAATTCATTTCCAACCCACGCCCAGACCCTGACAAATGTCTTTGAAATGATTTTTTAAATAGAACTTTCAACAAAACTAATAGTTTTTGAGTGCTAATGTGCACGTGTACTCAATTGCTAAGTCATGTCCAATTCTTTGGGTTACCACCGACTGTAGCCTGCCAGGCTCCTCTGTCCATGGAATTCTCCAGCAAGCATACTGGAGTGGGTGGCCATTCTTTTTTTCCAGGGGATCTTCCCGCCCTAGGGATCAAACCCCAGTCCCCTGCATTGCAGGCAGACTCTTTAGCGTCTGAGCCACCATCTCTATAGATCCTATGGATACCTATAGATACCCTATAGGTAAGTCCAAAATGCCTCAGGAATTGTGCCATAGCTAGAGCTTTATTAATCTACACACACACACACACACACACACACACACACAGAGTTTATTCAGTCTTTGAACTTAGAGGGGCACGTTGTATTTGTTAAGAAATGGAACTCTGTGGGTTTTGAAATATTCTCTACTTCATAAAGTGAGGTTTCATAGATAAATGGTAAGAATTTTAACTCTCACAGCAAAATGAATGGGCATTACCAAGAGATTTCTCTGTATTACCCAATGTCCTCTTATCACTTGTGTTTACACCTCATGAAAATTAATAACTCTAAACCCTCACCATTCCTTTCTGGCCACAGATTTATAATCACTTTTATTATTTCTCTATGCTTTCACTTCCTTTAGGCTAATCAGCAATCATTTCTTGTTAACAGTATTTGAGTCTTCATTTCTTAATCTACCAATTTTCTACTCTCAATTTGTTGATAGTGGAGAAACCACCATGTCAAAACTTACAAAAAAATCAATTTAATAGTAGTTCAACATTTTGCAGTGTGATGGCATAATCATAGGTGGGGTTTAGCCCCCATTCAGATGCTTTACATATCTGTGCATGTCTATGTCTGAATAATTTTAGTACTGAAATGAACACCTTCCATAGTGATCCAGTATCCACATCAACAAATAAAATGGTAATTCATCTCCTGCATTTCATGACTCTGTTATCATTTATTTTCTCTTATTCTTTCTACTAGTTCCCAAATTTTTGAGCCACTGAATGCCTGAACACTCCAGGTTTGCTTTAGTTGCAACATGCACAGATTTATCACGGAAACAGTTTTTGAAATGCTTTCAGGAGAGCACTTTTTACATCTTTGTTCCTCAAACTATAGATAAGCGGATTCAGCATGGGAATGACAATGGTATAGAATACAGATGCCACCTGTGCCTGGGTCAAGGAAGATGTGTTATCAGGCTGCAAATACGTGAAAATCAGGGACCCATAGAAGACGGTCACCCCCACGATGTGGGACACACAGGTGGAGAAGGCTTTCTGTCTCCCTGCTGCAGACCGGATCTGCAGGATGGCTGAGATGATGGCAATGTAGGTGACCGTGATGATGAAGAGAGAGCTAAGAAGGGTGAAGCCAGCTAAAACAAAGATCACCATTTCTGTGCTGAATGCATCCATGCAGGACAGAGCCAGAAGCGCTGTGGTGTCACAGAAAAAGTGATTGATGCTGGCATCACAGAATGCCAACCTGCTGATCACACAGATGGAGACCAGAGAATTGGCGAAGCCGATCATATAAGGGGTGACTCCCAACCACCTGCACACCTTCTGGGACATGACCACGGAGTACAGTAAGGGATTGCAGACAGCCACATAGCGGTCATAGGCCATGGACCCCAGCAGAAAACACTCGCTACACACTAAACCCACAAAAAAGTACATCTGAACAAAGCAGCCAACGAAGGAGATGGTTTTATGAATTGACTGGAGATTTACCAGCGCCTTGGGTGTTACAGTAGAAGAATAAAATATATCAATGAATGCTAAATTGCTAAGGAAAAAGTACATAGGTGTGTGGAGCTGAGAGTCGAATCTGATTATCAGAATTAGTCCAAGGTTCCCCAAAACAGTGATGAGATAAATAAAGAGGAACATCATGAAGAGGCTGACTTGTAGCTCAGGGTGATTTGCAAATCCAGAGAGGATGAAGAACGTCACCTCCGTGAAATTTTTCCCAGCCATTTCTGTCAACTCAGACCCTTGACTTCTCTGCTGAAAAATGATAAGAAAAGTTAGAGAAAATCCAAATCCAAAGGCATGATAACCAGCACTGACCTAGACTCCCATAATGAGAGAGTAACAGATGGGAAGCAAATATTAAATGACTTCAAGTTAATTGAGAATTTATATATAATTTTAATTTAAAAAAAAAGAACTAACAAACAGTAATCAAAAATTCCAAGTGCATATTCACTGGAATTGGCTGCCCTCTAAAAAAACTGAATCTATCTGGATTGCTTTTTAAAGAAATTTCTGTAGAGATAAACCATCCCCTTCCCTTATCTATCACTGGGACCCAATTCATATACTTAGAAACTTACATACTGTAACTGACTATGTATTATTCTTAGAAATCATGGAGCTCAGCTGGAAATTTAAATTTTGGTATGTATTGACACCTTGTGTGGCAGTCATAAAATTTCAGCAGCCAATAACTACTTTACAGGGTTGTTTTAGGTGCTTAATCAGATCTTCAGTGGGCATATCTAATAGTTCCTTGGACTCAATAAAGCTTGCTACATTTTGCAAATATATATATGTATATAAATATATAAAGTGTATATTTTACAAAATGTTACATATAAACATATGCATATATTTACATATAGTAAGTGAGATATTATATAGATAAAATGGAGAAGGGGATGGCAACCCCTTCTCCAGCATTCTTGCCTGGAGAATCCCATGGACAGAGGACCCTGGTGAGCTAGAGTCCATGGGGTCACAAAGATTTGGACACGACTGAGTGATTCACACACACACACACACACACTTTATGTATATATATGCGAGTCCCCTAATACGAACCCCCAAGTTGTGACCTTTCAAAGATGCGAATGTGCGTTCACATGTTCAGACACGTCAGTTCACATGTTCAGACACATGTCAATTCACATGTTCAGACACATGTCAGTTTACATGTTCAGTCACATGTCAGTTCACATGTTCAGACACATGTCAGTTCACATGTTCAGACACATGTCAGTGTCTGACGTGTGTTGCCCATCCTCTACGATTGGCTGTGCTTTCCTGTATTTTACTGTACATTGCTATGTGGAGTACAGTAGTGCAGGGTCTTTATTTCAAGCATAAAAGCAGCAGTGATGTAGCTGGTACTGCTCAGAAGAGATTCAGGAAATGGTAAGGGGATTTTATTTATTGGAGGAGACACTGCTAGCGTTTGGAGGCACAGGACCCAAATGTACAAGAATGGTACGTGGAAGCTGCAGCAGCCGTTCAGAATGCAATCCATTGCTAGCCTGTCATCTGACAAGAATAAAACAGCTACTCCTCAGACATCTCTGCATCGATTCTTCAAGAGGGTATTCATCAGCAGGACTGAATCCGGCAAGGAGCGAGAGCCTGTGCATCAGCCTCAGGCCTGAGTGACCTGCAGCGTGACCTGCTACCATCGCTGAGGGTCTTCAGCTCTGCCACCTCCCAGCTCCTCTCTGCCCTTCAGTCGGTAACTTCTTGCCTGCTCACTCAGTGCCAGCCCCTGTATGCCAGCTACTGTTCTGTAGTACCGCACTTTTCAAGGTACTGTTCTGTAAGATTTAAAATGTTCTTTCTCTTTTGTGTTTGCTTTTTATGCAGTATTTGTGCAAAAATTATTATAAACCTACCACAGGACAAAACTGTATAGCTGACTGTGTTAGATGGGTACCTAACTTAACTTTATTGGACTTAAAGAAGAAACTGGACTTACCAATGTGCTCTAGGAACAGAACTCATTCATATGTACGGGATTTATATGTTAATATAAAAGGAAAGAAACATCTTGTTTATTCTATATGTTAATGCTAAAATCCTGTCTACTTTTTTTTCTATCACACACCCTTTCTTTCTATTGGTGAACCCTTCTAAATGGGGAACATAGTCTATGATGCAGCCAAATTGTTTTGTTTCTGTGGTTACAATAAGGTTTATTGCCAGAATGAAACCCTTGGTTATCTACAAGATCAAGCAATAACTAATTCACTGCCAATAGCAAGATTCATCTTAATAATATGATGTGAAGAAGCCTACAAATGGTAAAATGAATATGATCTGTTATATTTAAAACAGAAAATTAAAACAAAGTGATTTCACTAAAAATTAAAGAACTTATTTTCCTAGTTATATTGACATAAGCATGTGCTAAATAAGTAAAACTGAAACGTGTGATATTAATGCTGTTTATTTCAGACATGTGGCACTGTGCTTGAGTAGCCCAAAGGAATCTTATGTTATATAAAGTATACTTAATCCCTTAGTATCTCTTATGTTCACAGTGTTCCTATTTACTTATCCATTCATTCCTTTATTTAACATTTAGCCAATGAAGACATTTGGTCTTGGCTGTTATTAAAGGCACTTTTCTTAAAGCATACTGCAAGGTGCAGGTGTATTAAAAAAAAAAAAACTGTGTCAATGCGAGAAACATACATAACTACACAATAATTAAAAGAAGAAGGGGATAAAATTAGACTTACCTGGGATTTAGTCATCAAAAGGAAACTCTCTTTTCATTCAAGACTCTTCCACCTTTTTTCAGGTTTATGATCAGACAATAGGAAGAGAAAACATTGCTTAATACTTGCAAAATTCATCATAATTTTTGGCACATAACTATATTTTTCTCACCTATAAGTCTGAACTCTGTGAATTCCCAGTTAGATGACTTGGATCTGTTGCTGTTTTTGCTGCTGCTGTGTTTATCACAGAGCTCTATTTCTAACATAACGGACCCCTAATGATATCAGGAAGTTGATGGGGAAAATGGTGGTGGTTTTGATGACAATTATGGAAAATATGTATCTCACTTTCCAATGACAGGATAAAATATGAGCCAAATTAGCAAAGTGGTTTATTATTTGCATGTACCTTCTCAAGAATTCAAATCTACATTTTAGTTCAAATTTAGATTTGTATTCAGAATTATTTTTGTGCTCAGTGTTTTTATGAAGCAGTCTCATGACAAAGAATTATCTTCAGGAATCTAGTCTTAAACTGTCTTTTTGTACCAAAATCTTTGTTTAAACTCACAAATATATATCATAAAGGAACTGGTCAATTATCACCTTGCATCCCTTGAGATTTGTATTTTAATTGTACCCCAAGGTTTATTTTTAATCTGCATGGGATACATCCACAGTGAAAAGGTTTGGAAATAAATATCCCTTACTTGTGTGTATTTGTTTAAATGTCCATAGGCATACTGAAAAATGCAATTTAATATAGTTTTCAAAATTATATTTATTTTATATTATACATTTAAATTATTAAACTTTATATTTATTATATTTGTTTTTATTATATACATTTTAGATTTTCTGTTATTAAATTGTTATATATATTATTCATATTATATAAAAATATATATAGCAACTTTTCTAAAATATGAAATGTATATGAGATTAATGGTATTAGAAAATATCAGATAACTACTGCCCCTTTCTAAGCTTTCCAGGTAGCTCTCCCAGCAAAGAGAAGTGAGTCTTCCTATTTACTGATTTAACATTGAAATCATGTTACCACCTATGTTAATAAATCATGTATGCTTTTTTTTAATGCAGGCATTCAGTGATTTTTAATTGACTTGCTCCATGGTATGTACACAAAATAACTGGTTGAAAATAAGTACACCATCTAGAAAAATAAACAAAAAATCTTAAGTAAAATTAAAGTTTGTGCTCTGAGTTTCATGCTCAGCAGAATGGTCAGTAATTTGAAACAATTTAATTATATTATTATTGTTTCTTTATTTTCTAATCAGCTTGATAGGACACACTCTATTAGGATTCTAAGTTAGTAAATCTGTGACTGACCCACAAAGGTGAAATTTTTTAAGTGTCTCAGGTCCATGGACTGTTTCCAAATACTAGCTTAGAAGAATCTCACAGATTTGTCTAATTAAGTTACTTTTCAATTGGTATCATTATATTTTATTATTTTAAATCCCTTACCTTTAGAAGGGATTTAGTATTACAATGATGAAACATGACAGATTTTTCACTGGGAAAGAAAAAAAAAAACACATCTCTAATTCTACTTGTTGCACTGTATATTTAAAAAGGGAAATAAAATCTATTACACATGGGCCATATCAGCTAAAGGTGGACAGCAAATTAAGATATTAGGAAGAAAGAAATTGTACTGCATCTTCCCCTCTGTTATGTGTCTTGAAAAACTTAAACTTTGAAAAAATTGGGCTGTAAATATCAAATTTCCATCCATTATCTTACTTCTTTCAACATACTTTTATCAAGCAACTATTAAATAACAGATACTGTGCTTTATGTGGGAAAACAAAGATGAGAATAAAATCATCTCTACTTTTGCATCCCTTAGAGTTAGTTGCTGCCTTCAAGCTTCAAAATTTGTCTCAGTTCTTCAATATTCTGACATCTGATGAGCTAAAGTTATTGTGGTTACCATTGTTTAATTGGTTTAGGGACTTTGTTTGACAGTGCTATAGAGCGAATGTGTGCGTGCATGCTAAGTCACTTCAGTTATGTCTAACCCTTTGCAACCCTATGGACTGCAGCTCACCAGGCTCCTCTGTCCATGGGGATTCTCCAGGCAAGAATACTGGAGTGGGTTCCTGTGCCCTCCTCCAGGGGATCTTCCCAACCCAGGATGGAACCCACGGCTCATGTATCCTGCCTTACCAGGAGGGTTCTTTACCATGTAATAAATGCTTTCTCAATTCAGTTCATATTTCTTATAAGCCCATTTATAAGAGAGTGAGAAAACTGGCTTGAAATTCAACATTAAAACAAACAAACAAACAAAGATCATGACATCTAGCCCCATCACTTCATGGAAAATAGAAGGGGAAAAAGTGGAAGCATTGACAGATTTTATTTTCTTGGGCTCCAAAATCACTGCAGGCAGTGACTGCAGCTATGAAACTGAAAAATGCTTGCTCCTTGGAAGAAAAGCTGTGACAAACCTAGACAGTGTATTAGAAAGCAGAGATGTCACTTTGTTGACAAAGATCCATAACATCAAAGCTATGGCTTTTCCATTAGTCATGTAGGGACTAAGAGTTAGACCATGAGTTACACCATGTGAGAGTCAGACCACAAAGAAGGCTGAGTGCTAAAGAATTGATGCTTTCAAATTGTGATGCCAGAGAAGACTCTTAAGTGTCCCTTAGACTGCAAAGAGATCCAACCAGTCCATCCTAAAGGAAATCAACCCTGAATATTCATTGGAAAGACTGATGCTGAAGCTCCAAACTTTGGCCACCTGATGCGAACAGCTGAAGACTCATTAGGAAAGACCCTCATGCTCGGAAAGATTGAAGGCAACAGGAGAAGTGGGTGGCAGAGGATGAGATGGTTGGATAGCATTACTGACTCAACGGACATGAATTTGAGCAATAGTGAATGACGGGAGTTTGGCATGCTGCAGGCCATGGGGTTGCAAAGAGTCAGATATGATTTAGCCACTAAACAACAATAACAAGAAAATAAACCCACTTTGGGTTCTGGCTGTTGTTAATCAGCTATATTTTTAGCTTTTTATTAGATATTTTCAGACTTACAGATGCACCTTACCTTGCTCAGGAAAGCTAACAGCTTACACGATTATAGCCTAATTATTAGCATAAAGAAGAAATAAATTAAAGAGTTTACTTAATTTTACCAGTGTTTACACTAATTTCTTTTTTCCTCTTCCAAGATCCGAGTCAGAATAGCATGCTGCAGTTGCTCTAGCAGACACTAATGAGGCACCCCATTATGTTAGCCTTTCTTCAGCTCTTGTTCTCTCCACCGATTTAACCTACAGATGTTTGTTTCCTCTCTTTCTTGCTTAATTGCACTCTGAAAATGTTTACCCTCTAGCTACACCCCTCCAAGACAACACTCTCTAACAGTTCTTTCCTCTGGAGGCATTCTTAATTCCGGAAAGAGTATCACAGGATGATGACCTCAAGAAACATCAGAACCTGTCCTAGAATCACCTGAGGTCCTGGAATCACCCTAAAGATCTCAATGCCTCCAGGAGAAGGAGAAGAATACAAGACCACATCAACCCTGATCTTTATTTTCAGCCCCACTTCGCATTCTGAAACTATAAGACCTCTTCCAACTTCTGAGGAAGGGGGCACAGTCTTGGAAGTATTAGTTTGCTGTGGTTCCCCTTTGACTGGCAAAGTAATATAGTTACTCCTTTCTACTCCTCCAAAGCTCTGTCTCCATATTTCTTTTCGATATTAGCAAAGAGAGGCCGTTTTTTTGGCAACACAGTTAATGTCTTATCTCTTTAGTTTTCTGTTATCAGTAATTGCCTCCTTTTCTTTCTTTTTCCTTCATGACCTTGATGCATTTTAAAGAAATTGGTCAAATAATTTGAAGAATATTTCTCAATTTAAGTTAGCCTGGTTTCTTCTCATGACTAACTTGAGATTATTCATTATGGGAAAAAGTACCAAAGGCTCATATATATGCCTTGTTCACATTATCAGAGGATACATTACATGGATAACTATTTCTAGTAATATTAAACTTGGTCACTTAGTTTAGGTAGTGTCTGCCCAAATTCTCTACTGTAAAAATACGATTCCTTACTCTGTAATTTACATAAATTAATATTTATATGTAATTATATATATGCAATATTAACATTCTTACTTAAATTAATATCATTTACTATGTCTTTTATATAAATTCACATATATGTAAGAAAACAGACTATGTTAGTTATTTCATTCATACTTTTTGGAATCCATCAATAAGCTACATCTGATGATTATCCCGGTGCTGCTTTCATAGTACATTTCCATTTCCCAGATTCTTTCAACGTATTTTAATTGAAAATATCCTCTAAGGGAGAGTTGCTCTTATGTATTTATTTATACCAGTATGCACTTGTTTATAAGTGTTTTGTCCTTTGAGGTTGTTATCCAACACTGTCATCACTTATTTTGTTGTTCAAATTGTTCTAGCTTTGTTAGTGGGAACCTCATTGCTCCTCTGCACATTGTTGTTAGTGCATGCTCGTCATTTTTATTTGCTTCATTTCTACTTCTTACACCCTGGAGGCGCAAGGGACTGCAGGTTTATTTTCTATTTTCCTGAGGAAACGACCACTTTTCCAAGGGACGCCTGTTCTCTTTTACGAGAGTAGGGTGTTTGGAATCCAGGATATTTTATTTTCACTTGCATTTCATTTTCATGTGCACATTTGTATTGTTCCCTTAAGAATATATAACAAGTTTTTTTTTAACATTTTTAATGTTTTTAAGTTTCAAGTCTTTCTAATCATAATTTTATAAATGAAGACTCTATGCTTTAGTTGAAGATGTTTAGAACTGGGAAACATAATTCTGAGTTTGTGTTCAGAAAAACCATTTGCTAGCTTTATGGCCATGTAAGCATTTCTTATCACTTTGATTCACAGTGTCCTTGTCTGCAAAGTGACAATAGTAGTACCCACCTTACATGTTTGTGAATTTAAATTAAATTATAAAATATTCTGCATGATATTGACATTTTACCAGGTAGTCAATCAATACCTGAGTGGCTATTGATATATTCAATCAGTTCCCTGGTGGCTCAGATGGTAAAGAATCTGCTTGCAATGTGGATGACTTGAGTTTCATCCCTGCATTGCGAAGATCCCCTGGAGGAAGACATGGCAGCCTACTCCAGTATTCTTGCCTGGAGAATCCCCAAGGACAGAGGAGTATGGCAGTCTACAGTCCATTGGGTCGTGAAGAATCAGATATGACTGAATGACTAAGCACACATTCAATCAGTATCTGTCTTGTGTCCTTAGTATAAATGCTTATAATAATCTATTACAACCATACATCCACATTTATTGAACTGTTTCCTCTACCGTTTAACTTACACTAATCATGATCTTTTGTTGTTTATTTTTATTCATTTTTTAAAAATTTTATTGGAGTATAATTGGTGTACAATGTTGTGTTAGTTTCATCTGTCGGTCGATATGGAATTACAAAATACATATAGGAAATTCTATTTGTTTATGTAAAATGGTAGGAGGACTATATACTAATATATGAACATATGTGTGCTTGAATTCTACTTCTGAAATCTTGATGTTTTTTTATCTTGATCAAGTTTTTAACTCCATTGATCCTTTGTTTCCTCAACTATAAAAGGCATTAGTTCTTCTAGAGTTTAAAAAAGAAGGAAAATTGAGACCACTCTCTGCAACTGATTTTTTAGGGGGTGCTTTGTATAGAAGCATGTATGTGTGGGTGTTTGTGTGATTATCATCTACTGGGTCATTATTATTCAACCAAAACTGCAAATCATATTTTATAACTAAACAACCTGTAGAAGATGGTGTCAGTTTCTTATATAAGAAGTTAGAAGAGATTCAAAATAATAATTTGGGAATTGAAGGAATCCAAAGTGTATAGTGGTATAAAATTATTGTATACTGGGCAGGTCACGGTGGAGAGGTCTGACAGAATGTGGTCCACTGGAGAAGGGAATGGCAAACCACTTCAGTATTCTTGCCTTGAGAACCCCATGATCAGTATGAAAAGGGAAATAATAGGATACTGAATGAGAAACTCCCCAGGTCATTAGGTGCCCAATATGCTACTGGAGATCAGTGGAGAAATAACTCCAGAAAGAATGAAGGGATGGAGCCAAAGCAAAAACAATACCCAGCTGTGGATGTGACTGGTGATAGAAGCAAGGTCCGATGCTGTAAGAGCAATATTGCATAGGAACCTGGAATGTCAGGTCCATGAATCAAGGCAAATTGGAAGTGGTCAAACAGGAGATGGCAAGAGTGAACGTCCACATTCTAGCAATCAGTGAACTAAAATGGACTGGAATGGGTGAATTTAACTGAGATGACCATTATATCTACTACTATGGGCAGGAATCCCTCAGAAGAAATGGAGTAGCCATCATGGTCAACAAAAGAGTCCGAAATGCAGTACTTGGATGCAGTCTCCAAAAGGACAGAATGATCTCTGTTCGTTTCCAAGGCAAACCATTCAATATCACTGTAATCCAAGTCTATGCCCCAACCAGTAATGCTGAAGAAGCTGAAGTTGAATGGTTCTATGAAGACCTACAAGATGTTTTAGAAATAACACCCAAAAAGATATCCTTTTCATTTTAGGGGACTGGAATGCAAAAATAGGAAGTCAAGAAACACCTGGAGTAACAGGCAAATTTGGCCTTGGAATGAGGAATGAAGCAGGACAAAGACTAATAGAGTTTTGCCAAGAAAATGCACTGGTCATAGCAAACACCCTCTTCCAATAACACAAGAGAAGACTCTACACATGGACATCACCAGATGGTCAACAACGAAATCAGATTGATTATATTCTTTGCAGCCAAAGATGGAGAAGCTCTATACAGTCAACAAAAACAAGACCAGGAGCTGACTGTGGCTCAGATCATGAACTCCTTATTGCCAAATTCAGACTGAAATTGAAGAAAGTAGGGAAAACTGCTAGACCATTTAGGTATGACCTAAATCAAATCCCTTATGATTATACAGTGGAAGTGAGAAATAGATTTAAGGGCCTAAATCTGATAGATAGAGTGCCTGATGAACTATGAAATGAGGTTCGTGACATTGTACAGGAGACAGGGATCAAGACCATCCCCGTGGAAAAGAAATGCAAAAAAGCAAAATGGCTGTATGAGGAGGTCTTACAAATAGCTATGAAAAGAAGAGAAGTGAAAAGCAAAGGAGAAAAGGAAAGATATAAACATCTGAATGCAGAGTTCCAAAGAATAGCAAGAAAGAGATAAGAAAGCCTTCTTCAGTGATCAATGCAAAGAAATACAGGAAAACAACAGAATGGGAAAGACTAGAGATCTCTTCAAGAAAATTAGAGATACCAAGGGAACATTTCATGCAAAGATGGGCTCGATAAAGGACAGAAAATGTATGGACCTGACAGAAGCAGAAGATATTAAGAAGAGGTGGCAAGAATCAACAGAAGAACTGTACAAAAAAGATCTTCACGACCCAGATAATCATGATGATGTGATCACTAATCTAGAGCCAGATATCCTGGAATGCGAAGTCAAGTGGGCCTTAGAAAGCATCACTATGAACAAAGCTAGTGGAGGTGATGAAATTCCAGTGGAGCTATTTCAAATCCTGAAAGATGATGCTGTGAACGTGCTGCACTCAATATGCCAGCAAATTTGGAAAACTCAGCAGTGGCCACAGGACTGGAAAAGGTCAGTTTTCATTCCAATCTCAAAGAAAGGCAATGCCAAAGAATGCTCAAACTACTGCACAATTGCACTCATCTCACATGCTAGTAAAGTAATGCTCAAAATTCTCCAAGCCAGGCTTCAACAATATGTGAACCGTGAACTCCCTGATGTTCAAGCTGGTTTTAGAAAAGTCAGAGGAATGAGAGATCAAATTGCAAACATCTGCTGGATCATGGAAAAAGCAAGAGAGTTCCAGAAACACATCTATTTCTGTTTTATTGACTATGCCGAAGCCTTGACTGTGTGGATCACAATAAACTGTGGAAAATTCTGAGAGAGTTGGGAATATCAGACCACCTGACCTGCCTCTTGAGAAACCTGTATGCAGGTCAGGAAGGAACAGTTAGAACTGGACATGGAACAACAGAATGGTTCCAAATAGGAAAAGGAGTACATCAAGGCTGTATATTGTCACTCTGCTTATTTAACTTCTATGCAGAGTGCATCATGAGAAACACTGGACTGGAAGAAACACAAGCTGGAATCAAGATTGCTGGGAGAAATATCAATAACCTCAGATATACAGATGACACCACCCTTATGGTAGAAAGTGAAGAGGAGCTAAAAAGCCTCTTGATGAAAGTGAAAGAGGAGAGTGAAAAAGTTGGCTGAAAGCTCAACATTCAGAAAATGAAGATCATGGCATCCGGTCCCATCACTTCATGGGAAATAGACGGGGAAACAGTGGAAACAGTGTCAGACTTTATTTTTTGGGCTCCAAAATCACTGCAGATGGTGATTGCAGCTATGAAACTAAAGACGCTTACTCCTTGGAAGAAAAGTTATGACCAATCTAGATAGCATATTCAAAAGCAGAGACATTACTTTGCCAACTAAGGTCCGTCTAGTCAAGGCTATGGTTTTTCCTGTGGTCATGTATGGATGTGAGAGTTGGACTGTGAAGAAAGCTGAGCACCGAAGAATTGATGCTTTTGAACTGTGGTGTTGGAGAAGACTCTTGAGAGTCCCTTGGACTGCAAGGAGATCCAACCAGGCCATTCTGAAGGAGATCAGCCCTGGGATTTCTTTGGAAGGAATGATGCTAAAGCTGAAACTCCAGTACTTTGGCCACCTCATGTGAAGAGTTGACTCATTGGAAAAGACTTTGATGCTGGGAGGGATTGGGGGCAGGAGGAGAAGGGGATGACAGAGGATGAGATGGCTGGATGGCATTACGGACTTGATGGACATGAGTCTGAGTGAACTCCGGGAGTTGGTGATGGACAGGGAGGCCTAGCGTGCTGTGATTCATGGGGTTGCAAAGAGTTGGACAGGACTGATCGACTGAACTGAACTGAACTGGAGATACTTTGGATTCAATGTAGAGATACTTCTCAGAGCTTCCTTTATCTGACTGAAGGCAGAAGTTCTGAGAGTGAGGCTGCCATAAACCCCCTCTCCTTGGGGCTGCTTTGTCTGCCAGGAAAAGACAGAGAAGGCCCCCTGCCTCTATCATAAATAAATGATGCCCCAGGATTTCTTATCTCCCATCTTCCCTTAGAAGCCCATTTGCTTTTCTCACAGAAGCCATTTCTCTCTCTCCCTTTCCTCTATGTCAAATTATTGAAAAGTGAATCTTTTGTATGCTTTTATGTACATATGAATAAACTTTATCTACTCTCCCATTAATCTACCTTTTGTCAATTTAATCCACAGTCCTTTAATTAATAAACCTAAGAAAGTAAAAGAAAAAGTTTCCTCCTTCGCGACAGAAAGCATTGCATATGTATGTATGTATACCCATACACATAAAATGTAATATAATGTATGAGCATCTGTTTCCAAATGCCAATGAAAAGTATCTTTGTTCATATGTTAATTTAAAATATCATCCTTCTTTTCTCCAAAATTCTCACACATATTTAATAATGTACCCATATGTAGCATCAACTAGTATTCTTAAAAGTTTCTGCTTGAAAATCATAGTCACTGAGCAAGTATTTTTCTCATGATAATTCTTTTCATTGCTTCTTTGGCTTCTGTGTTCCTTACGCTGTATATGAGAAGATTTAGTACTGGCAGCAAAAGAGTATAGAACACAGACAAGATTTTGGCTCTCTTGTCTGGGTAGCTAGAGCTGGTCCCCAAATAAGTAAAAATCACTGTTCCATAGAAGAGACTCACTACGGTTAGGTGGGAGGCACATGTGGAGAAGGCTTTGTATCTGCCTCTTAAAGACCGTGTCTTCAGCACTGTGAGAAGGATTCCCAGATAGGAACTAACCACCATCAGAAAGGTAGCCACGGATGTGGTTCCGGAGAAGACAGTAAATAAAGCTTCACTGTAATGAGTGTCAGAACAGGCAAGTTGGAAAAGCAGAGGGATATCACAGAAATAGTGGTTAATGACCTTGTGCCCACAGAAGGACAGATTGAGCAAACCAGACAGGTGGGTGAATGAGTTGGCACAACCCAGGAGATAGGAGGCAGTGACGAGGTGGATGCAGAAGGTGGGCGTCATGAGACCTTTATAGTGGAGAGGACGGCGGATGGCAAGGTACTGATCACAGGCCATGGAGGCCAAGAGGAAGCATTCCGTGGTCAGGAACAAGCTGAGAAAGCAGCACTGAAGAAGGCAACCACGGTAGGAAATAACTTTCCATCCTGCGACGTAGTTCACCAACAGCTTAGGAATGAAGACTGAGGAATAGCAGAAATCCAGGAAAGCCAACTGGCTAAGGAAAAAGTACTTGGGAGAGTGGAGCTGATCACTAGCCAGGATGATGGTGATAATCCAGACATTACCCAGGACAGTGATGAGATAGATCAAGAGAAACAGCACAAATAGGATTGTATTCAGTTCAGGGTTATCGGTCAGCCCCAGGAGGATGAATTCAGTTATCCCACTGACATTGCTGTCAGCCATTTATGTGACTGCTCTAAGACTTATCTGCAGAGAGTAAGAGAAGAAAGAAAATAAACCAAGGAGCAACTTGAATATATGAATTCCATTTGCTAGTAGCTTTAGAAAACTGCATGGTTTTAGTTAATAATAACAACCTGAAAGTGAAAGTGAAGTGTTAGGCACTCAGTCTTGTTCAGCTCTTTGTGGACCTATGAACTTCAAACCTACCAGGCTCCTCTGTTCATGGAGTTCTGCAAGCAGGAATACTGGACTGTGTTGACACTGCTTTCTCCAGAGGATCCTCCTGACCCAGGGATGGAACCCGGGTCTCCTGTATTGTAGGCAGATTATTTACTGTCTGAGCAACCAGGGAAGCCTCAACAATAATAATAATAGTAATCCATAATAATCCAATTCTTTTAAGTATGAAAAGTTTACCGGATATAAAACTTTATTTGGTACAAAGTGTCACCAGTGCATGTAACCTGGCAATAAGCACCATAAAAGAAGCTCTAGAGAAATTAAAGTCCTCGTGAAGAGCCCCAAGAGGAGTCTTTAACAAAGGAAATTCAGGAGATAGATCCTGGATAACAGTATAGTCCAAATTCCAGACATAGACAAGAATCTCATATTTTAAGAAAGTACATCTGTTAACAAAGAGCAAAAAAAAAAAAAGAAAATTCAGTATTTAACAGGTAAATTTTTGAGACATCTAGCAAAATTATTCTCTATAACAACTTTTTCACCTAGACAAAAGCATATGTTAAGCAATAAAAACAACAAATGAATAGAATATATATATATGTGTATACATATGCAAGTATATAATATCACCTAATAAAATTAATGATTATCCATAAAAATGAAAAATGGCAATCATGGGCATCTAGAATATAGAAAGAAACAAATTTAAAAGTTGTCTATCCTAACATACCTTACTTGTTAAAACTCACTCACTGCAGGAAGTCATTCTTTGCTCCTCCAATAGATATATATTATTTCATCCTGATTTCCCATTTTATTATCCAAAATGGCTTGAATTAGTCCATATCAGATTTTTAAAATTAAGATAGAAAACTTTCAATATTTTTTAACCCTGGCAGTCAAAAAGCCTCAAATCTAATTTCAAGTATAATGCATATGCTTTTGGCATATTTCATCCCATATCTGAATTTTTGCTGCTGCTGCTAAGTCACTTCAGTCATGTCCGACTCTGTGTGACCCCATAGACGGCAGTCCACCAGGCTCCGCCGTCCCTGGGATTCTCCAGGCAAGAACACTGGAGTGAATTTTTACTCAGGTATAATTATCCAGGAATAGTTATATCATTATTTTCTTTTAGGTTTTATCATATAACTCAAAGTACATAAAAGTCAAGGTTCTTATAAAGCAATTATCCTTCAATTAAAAATAAATAAATTTTAAAAAGCAAGGTTTTGTATTTAATATACTGGGGAAATACTTGATTAAACAATTTTTAAGGAAGGTTTTCTTTACTGCAGAACTTTTAATAGTGCATAGCATATAACTATGCTTTGTGAGATCCAACAAATAAATCAACAAAGAAATAAATATAGAACATGTTTCACATCCAATTAACAGTTGAATATATTTTCACTAAAAATTAATGAATATGATGTTCCAAAAATCCATGCTTTGGAAATAATACTTCCTGGTATTGAATGAAGAATGAATGAGTTTGGATCTCTATGCCTTATTATCAATGTGGTGTAAAGTAAGCTATTTAATAACATTAGTGTGATGTAAGTTATTAATAACAATTCAAATACTGCAAACCATGCTACAAAATACCTTTGATTATGTCCATGTTACCAAAGCACAAGATGTAAAAAAGAATGACTAGACACTTTTTATTACATTAAGCTGTGGTTCCATATCTCTTAGCTTCATTTATAGCCCTTCCTCAGATGTAGTTATAAGAATTAAATGAGAAAACATGTGAAAGCCATGTTGTATACCATAGATACTCTCTGAAAGGTTGCTTTATATTCAAAGTAAAACTAATAGGGAAAATAGAGATAAGACTATACCATAGGTACTCTCTGAAAGGTTGCTTTATATTCAAAGTAAAACTAATAGGGAAAATAGAGATAAGACTATCTGTTGACATACAGGACAAACAGCTTTTGGCTAAAGTCACTTTTTGGATCTTTGCTGTTTGGGGTTTCATTTTGTTAGCTTTGCCTTGACTAACTTTGTTTCTTAAAAAATCAATGTGTTTCTTTAATGATGAGTTTCTTATTTCATTGATTTCATATTTATTTTTCACTTGAGTGTCAATTTCTCAGTCATGTCTGACTCTTTGCAACCCCATGGACTATAGCCCGCCAGGTTCTTCTGTCCATGAAATTCTCCAGACAACAATACTGGAGTAGAATCCCCTTCTGCAGGTAATCTTTCTGACCCATGGATCAAACACAAGTCTCCCACATTACAGGCAAATTCTTTACTATCCGAGTCACCAAGGATCACTTAATAAATGGTAATTTTCCTCTATGCTGGCTTATAACAGCACTTTTCTTTTGCTATAAATTCAGGTATATAAAATAAATTAATCTTCAAGTCTCAAGATTAGCTTTGGTAATAGGACCAAATAAATGACTGTTCTTTCCCTCAGCATTAACAAAATTCAACAGTTTGCAATAATTAGTTTTAGTTCTTAAAAAATTTCTTTGAATATATTATTTCTTTTAATTTATGTAGTTATATGAAATTTTAAGCACAGCTACTTGAGGAAATATGGACTAAGCCCACTGATTCTTTCAAGAGAGTTAGTTGACTTGTACTGTGAGACAGTTCTATTTCCAGTGATCAGAATAGATTTGAGGCAGGTGATTTTTCTTCCTCTTCCATTCACAGCGTGTACCGAGAGTTGCTGTTTTTGAGAAGTGGAGAAGGCATTTATAATTCCTTTGTTAGAACCCATAAATGCAACACCTACCTGGTGCCAAAAGGAAGTCTGTTCCTTTCTCTTAGTTTCCTGACCTGTGTTTATATTTGGCTCTGGGCCTTTGGAAGATGTGATCACCGGGGATTCTGTGAACACTGAGTTTCATCAAAACGGCTAACAAGAGGCATGGGGAAAGTAAGATCCCAGCACTATCTTTCCAAATTACCACAGTTCATGGATTCAGCTTTTTCTCAGTCTTAGGGAAAATTGTTGTCTATGTTCTTGTCTAACTAATAGGAGGCTCTACATGGGAAAGTGCTTCCCTGGTGGTTCAGTGGGGAAAAATCTGCCTGCAATAAAGGAGACGTGGGTCTGATCCTTGAGTCAGGAAGATCTTCTAGGGAAGGAAATGGCAGCCCACTCCAGTATTCTTGCCTGGGAAATCCCACAGACAGAGGAGCCTGGTGGGCTACAGTCCTTGGGGTCACAAAAGAGTTGGACAGGACTTAATAACTAAACAGCAACAAGGAGGGAAAACCACATTATCAAAAATGAACCTCATGGTGTTTATAATGATGATTTACGTGGCCTGATCATATCTATTTGTGTGTGCATGTGTGTATTAAAGATGCTAAGTTCCATTTTTTGATGACCACGTGTCTCTGTTGTGGTAGTTGATGTTCAGCCGCTAGCCATGTTCAACTCTTTGTGGCCCCATGGACTGTAGCCCTCCATGGGATTTCCTAGGCAAGAGTGCTGCAGCAGATTGCCATTGCCTTTTCTGAGGGATCTTGCTGAGCCAGTGAACACATGTCTCCTGCATTGCAGGTGGATTCTTGGCCTCTGAGCCACCAGGACAGGAGCCACAATGGCCCTGGCTTGTGTGCTGGCCAAGCCGCTTCCGCCGTGTCCAGCTCTTCGAAGCCCTATGGACTGTAGCCTTGCAGCCTCCTCTGTTCGTGGGATTCTCCAGGCATATGAGAGTGGGTGGCCATGATCCTCTCCCAGGGGATCCTCATGACCTAGGAATTGAATCCGTGTCTCTTACGTCTCCTGCATCGGCAGATGAGTTCTTTGCACTAGCACCACCTGGGGAGCCCAAAGAAACCTCAGATCTTAGAAACATGAATTGACTGCATTGACTTGAGAGTCTCCTAATAAGTATCAAAGATGACCACAATGCCAGTTTGCCATGGCTAGTCCAGATGCTGCCAGTAACTTATTTTTGTAAAGATTTGGACCATTTCCAAATTGTAGACTCTAGGTTTACACATATGAAATAAAATTAGCACATATTTGGTAGAGGTTCTCTGAGCACTGAAAGAAAATTATGTGATATAAACATCAGTTGAGCCATGATTTCTCTCAATATGGATATTAAACAGTAACCAGTTTTATGTATGAAGTGCAGGGCTTAGAGCTACAAGTACTCATTCTCAATTTTTTTCCTGATATTTTACATGACAGTTGATAGAGTACTAACAGATATTTCATTGGTGAAGTCCTCATTGATTTCCCATTGACTAATTGTATTTGTCATTTAAAGACATTTAGAATGTGCTTAACTCCGTTTATTTACTTTCAGGATATATACTAACATATATATTTAGTTTGTTACTAATTTTTGTTATATTCCTAATTTTTCAATCTAATAATATGAACTACAAATCTGCAAAAGACTCTCCATTTGTCTGAGAATTTCAAGACAGAGATTTATTTTCCTCACTGAAGCAGCCAGTTTCTTTTTATAGTATAATATGGTAGCTCTTCATTGGAGAAGGGAATGGCAAACCACTTCAATATTCTTGCTTTGAAAATCCCATGAACAGTATGAAAAGGCAAAAAGAGGAGCTCCCCAGGTTGGCAGGTGTCCAATATGCTACTGGAGATCAGTGGGGAAATAACTACAGAAAAAATGAAGGGATGGAGCCAAAGCAAAAACAACACCCAGGTGTGGATGTGACTGGTGATAGAAGCAAGGTCAGATGCTGTAAAGAGCAATATGGCATAGGAACCTGGAATGTCAGGTCCATGAATCAAGGCAAAATGGAAGTGGTCAAACAGGAGATGGCAAGAGTGAACTACTGCAGACGGTGACTGCAGCCATGAAATTAAAAGACGCTTATTCCTTGGAAGAAAAGCTATGACCAACCTAGACAGCATATTAAAAAGCAGAGGCTTTACTTTGCCAACAAAGGTCTGTCTAGTAAAGGTTATGGTTTTTTCAGTCGTCATGTATGGATGTGAGAGTTGGACTGTGAAGAAAGCTGAGTGCTGAAGAATTGATGCTTTTGAACTGTGTTGTTGGAGAAGACTCTTGAGAGTCCCTTGGACTGCAAGGAGATCCAACCAGTCCATCCTAAAGGAAATCAGTCCTAAATATTCACTGGAAGGACTGATGCTGAAGCTGAAATTCCAATATTTAGCCACCAGATGCGAAGGGCTGACTCATTTGAAAAGACCCTGATGCTTTTCAGAAAGAAAGGGTGAAGGTGGAAGGAGAAGGGGACGACAGAGGATGAGATGGCTAGATGGCATCACTGACTCAATGGACATGAGTTTGATGAGACTCCGGGTGTTGGTGATGGACAGGGAGGCCTGGCATGCTTCAGTCCGTGGGGTTGTAAAGAGTCGGACATGACTGAGCGACTGAACTGAACTGATAGGAGCTCTTGGACTACCCAGGTGGTAAAGAATCACCTGCCAATGCAGGAGATGCAAGAAGGCAGATTCAGTGTAAGTCAGGAAGATCATCTGGAGGAGGTAATTGCAATCCGCTCCAGGATTCTTGCCTGGAGAATCCATGGGCAGAGGAGCCTGGTGGGCTGTAGTCCATAGCGTCGCAAAGAGTCAGGCACAACTGAAGCAAATTAGCACAGCACACAGAACATACTATAACAGGATTTAAAAAATAAAAAAAATTGTTTTTGAGTTTAATAATCTAATCATTCCTGTGTTCCATACTCTAGGATACAAGATTTTGAATGTTCTTGAGAAATTGTGAAGAATAATATAAAATTAGGCTTAAATATTATCATTATGTTATTTTATTCTGAAAATTACTTTCTTACAAATGCATTTACATGATATTTCATACCAAAAAAAATTTTTTTTTAATGTAGCTATATAGGAATCAATATCAAATAATATATTAAATGGTTTTGGAAAATTGTCAAGGTCTGTACAAATGGACTTCCCTGGTGGTTCAGATGGTAAAGTGTCTGCCTACAATTTGGGAGACCTGGGTTCAATCCCTGTGTCAGCAAGATCTCCTGGAGCAGGAAATGGCAACCTGGAAAATCCCATGAATGGAAGAGCCTGGTAGGTACAGTCCATGGGGTCACAAAGAGTCGGACACAACTGAACGACTTCACCTTCATACAAATGTTATATGCTCTCTTTGATAGTAGTCGTGGTGTTATCTCATTCTAAAAAGTAAACTTTCAAATGAATTTCTTTGCATGAATGGCTAATATAATAAGTATTTCAATTCTCAGGTAGTGGAAACATTTACATATTATTTTAATTGAAACTGAGAAAAAAAAATTAAAAACATGACAATATTTATTGAGCCTTCAGCTTTCTCACTTAACTGTTAGCCTACTTGCCACTAGTTATTTCAGTATTTACAAAATTAAATGTGATTTTATTTATAAATGAAAGTATTCTTTAGAAAACTGTTTCTGTTTTGCAGATACTCCAATTTATAGCAATTTAGGGAAAGAAGATCACAGTGGGACAATCAGTATTTACAGGCCTGATTTTATCATTATGCATCTGTACACAAAATTTGGGGTTTTTTTTTTTCTTATTTTGTAAAGTTTTTAACTGAGATTTTACATGTGCTGTGCTCACTTGCTCAGTCGTGTCTGATTCTGCGACTTCATGGACTATAGCCTGCCAGGCTCCTCTGTCCATGGGGATGCTCCAGGCAAGAACACTGGAGTGGGTTGCCATTTCCTTCTCCAAGAATTAACATACACATACACAGAGAGAAGCCAATAAATTGTAAGTGAACAGATTTTAATAGAATGAATATAGCCATGTAACTACCACTCAGATCAAGAAACACAGCATTACCAGCAATCCAGAAGCCTCCCTCAAAATGGGAGAAAATATTTGCAAATCAAGCAACTGACAAAGAATTCATCTCCAAAATGTAAAAATAATTCATATAGCTCAGCATGAAAAAAAAAATGCAATCAAAATATGGGTGGCAGACCTAAACAGGCATTTCTCCAAA
>NW_024070201.1:76927126-76955987 GCF_014754425.2 Oryx dammah
GAAGGTATGCAATAAGAAATCCTGGTCTCAATTAGGGTCAGGACTGCTGCCCCTGCTTAACTCTGCATATTTCATTATTTCTTTATGTACAACTTGGGGTATATAAGCTGCTGTTGAAAATAAAGTTGTGGGTCTGGCAGCGATGCTTGGCTCCCCCATGTCGTTCTTTTCTCCCTTTTCTGGCTGAATTCCCACCTGGAGTGTGGAGGCTCATCATGTCTACTTATTTGCCATGGCTTCTAAGACCCACGCGACAGTGAGCCCAAGGCGGGGCACCCTCTGCTATTCAAGTGGGCGCCGGTGGCCTATGTAGACGGTGAAGGTTCCTTGTCTTGGAACTTTATTGGTTTTCCACGTGAACCAAGTTATTCAGCATCTTTTCTCCACTAATTTTCCTATTACACCATTCTTTCCTAATCTGTCTTTATATTTCTAAATAAATAATTTTTTCCTCGCCGACTCTGTTCCCGCTTCGAATTGCCCTGGATCACTGGGGCTGGACCCCAGTAAAGGAGAAAAGGAAAGATATAAGCATCTGAATGCAGAGTTCCAAAGAATAGCAAGAGGAGATAAGAAAGCCTCCCTGAGCAATCAATGCAAAGAAATAGAGGAAAACAACAGAATGGGAAAGACTAGAGATCTCTTCAAGAAAATTAGAGATACCAAGGGAACATCATGCAAAGATGGGCTTGGTAGAGGAATCAAATGGTCTGGACCTAACAGAAGCAGAAGACATTAAGAAGAGGTGGCAAGAATACACAGAAGAACTGTACAAAAAAAGATCTTCATGACCCATATAATCACGATGGTGTGATCACTCATCTAGAGCCAGACATCTTGGAATGTGAAGTCAAGTGGGCCTGAGAAAGTATCGCTACGAACAAAGCTAGTGGAGGGGGTGGAATTCCAGTAGAGCTGTTTCGAATCCTGAAGGATGATGCTGTGAAAGTGCTGCACTCAATATGCTAGCAAATTTGGAAAACTCAGCAGTGGCCACAGGACTGGAAAAGGCCAGTTTTCATTCCAATCCCAAGAAAGGCAATGCCAAA
This sequence comes from Oryx dammah, assembly GCF_014754425.2. NCBI lineage: Eukaryota > Metazoa > Chordata > Mammalia > Artiodactyla > Bovidae > Oryx > Oryx dammah. Next base: position 76,928,176 of record NW_024070201.1, read on the forward strand.
GAATGCTCAAACTACTGTACAATTGCACTCATCTCACAAGCTAGTAAAGTAATGCTCAAAATTCTCCAAGCCAGGCTTCAGCAATACATGAACCAAGAACTTCCTGATGTTCAAGCTGGTTTTAGAAAAGGCAGAAAAACCAGAAATCAAATTGCCAACATGTGCTGGATCATGGTAAAAGCAAGAGAGTTCCAGAAACACATCTATTTCTGCTTTGTTGACTATGCCGAAGCCTTTGACTGTGTGGATCACAATAAACTGTGGAAAATTCTGAGAGGGATGGGATTACCAGACCACCTGACCTGCCTCTTGAGAAATCTATATGCAGGTCAGGAAGCAACAGTTAGAACTGGACATGGAACAGTAGACTGGTTCCAAATAGGAAAAGGAGTACGTCAAGGCTCTATACTGTCACCCTGCTTATTTAACTTCTATGCAGAGTACATCATAAGAAACCCTGGACTGGAAGAAACACAAGCTGGAATCAAGATTGCCAGGAGATATATGAATAACTTCAGATATGCAGATGACACCACCCTTATGCCCGAAAGTGAAGAGGAATTTAAAAGCCTCTTGATGAAAGTGAAAGAGGAGAGTGAAAAAGTTGGCTGAAAGCTCAACATTCAGAAGATGAAGATCATGGCATCCGATCCCGTCACTTCATGGGAAATAGATGGGGAACCAGTGGAAACAGTGTCAGACTTTAATTTTGGGGATCCAAAAACACTGAATATTGTGACTACAGCCATGAAAATAAAAGACGCTTATTCCTTGGAAGAAAAGTTATCACCAACCTAGATAGCATATTCAAAAGCAGAGACATTACTTTGCCGACTAAGGTCCGTCTGGTCAAGGCTATGGTTTTTCCTGTGGTCATGTATGGATGTGAGAGTTGGACTGTGAAGAAGGCTGAGCACCGATGAATTGATGCTTTTGAACTGTGTTGTTGGAGAAGACTCTTGAGAGTCCCTTGGACTGCAAGGAGATCCAACCAGGCCATTCTGAAGGAGATCAGCCCTGGGTGTTCTTTGGGAGGAATGATGCTAAAGCTGAAACTCCAGTACTTTGGCCACCTCATGGGAAGAGTTGACTCACTGGAAAAGACTCTGATGCTGGGAGGGATTAGGGGCAGAAGAAGAAGGGGACGACAGAGGATGACATAGCTGGATGGCATCAATGACTCGAAGGACGTGAGTCTCAGTGAACTCCGTGAGTTGGTGATGGACATGGAGGCCTGGCGTGCTGCGATTCATGGGGTCGCAAACAGTCGGACATGTCTGAGCGACTGAACTGAACTGAGAGAGCATATTAAAAAGCAGAGACATTACTTTGCCAGCAAAGGACTGTCTAGTCAAGGCTTTGGTTTTTCCAGTGGTCATTTAGGAATGTGAGAGTTGGACTGTGAAGAAAGCTGAGCACCAAAGAATTGATACTTTTGAACTTTGCTGTTGGATAAAACTCTTGAGAGTCCTTTGGACTGAAAGGAGATCCAACCAGTCCATTCTAAAGGCCATCAGTCCTGGGTGTTCTTTGGAAGTACTGATGATGAGGCTTAAACTCCAATACTTTGGACTCCTAATGGGAAGAGTTGACTCATTGGAAAAGACTCTGATGCTGGGAGGGATTGTGGGCAGGAGGAGAAGGATGAGATGGCTGGATGGCATCACTGACTCAATGGACATGAGTTTGGGTGAACTCCGGGTGTTGGTGATGGACAGGGAGGCCTGGCATGCTTCAGTCCGTGGGGTTGTAAAGAGTCGGACATGACTGAGTGACTGAACTGAACTGATAGGACCTCTTGGACTCCCCAGGTGGTAAAGAATCACCTGCCATTGCAGGAGATGCAAGAAGGCAGATTCAGTGTAAGTCAGGAAGATCATCTGGAGGAGGAAACGGCAATCTGCTCCAGGATTCTTGCCTGGAGAATCCATGGGCATAGGAGCCTGGTGGGCTGTAGTTCACAGCATCACAAAGAGTCAGACACAACTGAAGCAAGTTAGTACAGCACACAGAACATACTATAACAGGATTTAAAAAATAAAAAAATAGAAATTTATTTTTTTGAGTTTAATAATCTTATCTGTATACCATTCCTTGTGTTCTATACTCTAGGATACAAGATTTTGGATGTTTTTGAGAAATTGTGAAGAATTATAGAAAATTAGACTTAAATATTACCATTATTTTACTTTATTCTGAAAATTACTTTCAAACAAATGCATTTACATGACGTCTCATACCAAAACAAAATTTTTTTAATGTAGCCATATAGGAGTCAATATCAAATGATATATTAAATGATTTTGGAAAATTGTCAAGGTCTATACAAATGGACTTCCAAGGTGGCTCAGATGGTTAAACATCTGCCTACAATGCGGGAGACCTGGGTTCAATCCCTGTGTCAGGAAGATCTCCTGGATAAGGAAATGACAACCCACTCCAGTATTCTTGCCTGGAAAATCCCATGAATGGAAGAGCCTGGTAGGCGACAGTCCATGGGGTCGTAGAGAGTTGGACATGACTGAGCAACTTCACCTTCACACAAATGTTATATGCTCTTTTGATAGTAGTCGTGATGTTATCTCATTCTAAAAAGTAAACTTTCAAATGAATTTCTTTGCATGAATGGCTAATATAATAAGTATTTCAAGTTGTTATTTTCTCAGGTAGTGGAGCCATTTACATATTATTTTATTTGAAACTGAGAAAAAAAATTAAAAACATGACAATATTTATTGAGCCTTCAGCTTTCTCACTGTACTATTTAGCCCATTTGCCACTAGTTATTTCAATATTTAGAAAATTAAATGTGATTTTATTTATAAATGAAATTATTCTTTAGAAAACAGTTTCTGTATTCCAGATACTCCAATTTATAGCAATTTCGGGAAAGGAGATCACTATGGGACAATCAGTATTTACAGGCCTGATTTTATCATTATGCATCTGTACACAAAATTTGGGTTTCCTTTCTTTCTTATTTTGTAAAATTTTTAACTGAGATTTAACATGTGCTGTGCTCACTTGTTCAGTCGTGTCTGACTCTAAGACTTCATGGACTATAGCCTGCCAGGCTCCTCTGTCCATAGGGATTCTCCAGGCAAGAACACTGGAGTGAGTTGCCATTTCCTTCTCCAAGAATTAACATACACATACACACACACACAGAGAGAAGCTCATAAATTGTAAGTGAATAGATTTTAATAGAATGAACACGGTCATATAACTACCACTCAGATCAAGAAACACAGCATTACCAGCAATCCAGAAGCCTCCCTCAAAATGGGAGAAAACATTTGCAAATGAAGCAACTGACAAAGAATTCATCTCAAAAATGTAAAAATAATTCATATAGCTCAGTATGAAAAAAAAAAAAATGCAATCAAAATATGGGTGGCAGACCTAAACAGGCATTTCTCCAAAGAAGACATACACATGTTCAACAAATATATGGAAAGATGCTCAACATCACTAATTATTAGAGAAACACAAACCAAAACTATGATGAGGTATCACCTCACAACAGTCAGAAAGGCCATGATCAAAAGATGCACATATAATTTGATTCACAAGGAAAGCAACTGACTTCACCCATTTTCTCTCCCTAGAGTGCACGGCACGTTTTCTCCTGTCTAAACTACTGTCAGATAATCTTTTGTTTAATGTCTAAAGAAGATGTTGGAAGATCCTTAAAGGAAAGGGGAATAAGCCTGATTATTAATGGATGGCTCCTTAATTAACTTGACAGCACCCTTTCTAAACATTAAGTAAACTTTTTCAGGATATATTTTCTCTGGGTATTAGTGGCCCTTCTGTGTGAAATGGTAAAGAAACCAAGGCATTCTATCTTTCTCAGTTCCGTGTGATTTAATAGTAATGGAAACCATGGCGAGAAAAAAAGAAATGGTCTAGACTAACCCCTGTGAGTGGAAAGGTAATCAAGAACCAAGTCCTCTTTCTGACTGTTTTTGCGTGTTTGCATTCATTTTGCAGAATATCGCACTATAAGTATTTCAGGCTAATTCCAGGAACATGGATCTGTCAGTGTTATTGGATAGTTCAAATACCAATGCCTTTTGCTTTAAAATTATTTTGCTTTTTGTCTGTGCTCAATAGAGAAAATGAGTTAAGAGTTACTCCATTACTTACGTATTTTATGTTTGTGTCTCCCTATTTGTGGCTGTGTCTGTGTGTCTGCATGTATATATTTATTTCTACCTACATACAGGAATAAAAATATTAACAATTAGCCAGAGATAGCTAAACTGGAACCTAGTATGGCTTATTAGCTTAGTTTACACAATAACCAGCCATATGTACTATGACATGCTATTCTTCCAAGCCTTTTCCTTCCATTACAAAACAGTTCATAATTTTAATAAATGCATTAAAATACCATTATCCAAAGCACTCACTTGTCTACAAACAATTTGGCACATATGGTATGACATTAACAAGGAATATGCCTCATTTCTTTAGCCCTTTTCACAGCATCCTTCACTTCTTTGTTTCTTAAGCTATAAATTAATGGGTTTAACATAGGAATAACCAGGGTATAAAACACAGATACCACCTTTTCCTGTTCTAAGGAATACTGGGACTTTGGCTGAATGTAGCTAAAGCTTACAGAGCCATAGAGTAGAGTCACAACCATGAGATGTGATGCACACGTGGAGAAGGCTTTGTGTCTGCCTGCTGCGGAGTGGATCCTCAGGATAGCGGCAACAATGAAGATGTAGGAGACCACCACAGTCATGAAAGTGATCACGGCAATAACGCCAGAGAAGATTAAAAGCAGCAGCTCATTCATGGATGTGTCAGAACAGGACAGCTTCAACAGTGGGGGAAGGTCACAGAAGAAGTGCCTGATGACATTTGGCCCGCAGAAAGACAACTTCAGCAAGCCAATTGTGTGAGTCAATGAGTTGATTACGCCTCCGACACATGAGGCAATAACCAGAAAAACACAAACTATTTTTGTCATAGCCACGGTATAAAGTAAAGGGTTCACAATGGCCATATAGCGGTCATAAGCCATTGCTGCCAGCAAGAAGGCCTCAGCGGTAAGGAGAGACACGAATGAAAAGTACTGCACAATGCATGCAGAGAACGAGATTGTCTCCCGTTCAACAAAGAAGTTCAGCAGCATTCTGGGTGCAAAGACTGACGAATAGCAGGCATCAGTGAGTGACAGGCAGCTGAGGAAATGATACATGGGCGTTTGGAGTTTGGGAGTTATTTGGATTAGAAGGAACATTCCTAGATTCCCCACCAAGGAAATGGTATAGATGAGCAGGAACACCAGGAAGAGGACCACTTTCAGTTCAGCATGATCTGTCAGTCCCAAAAGGATAAACTCGGTCACCAGTGTAAAATTAACATCAGCCATGGGTTTGTTTATCTTGGTAACTGTCAACAAATAAATTGAGAATGGTCATGCATCATTATCAAGACTACCCAGAATCTCTAACTAGCAATATGACTTGAGTTACTGACTGCTCTGCTCTGCTTGTTTTAGCTATAAAATTAGAAAAAAATTTAACTAGAAATATCTAGTCTCTTCAAGCACTGTCTATTTGCTTGTCCCATAGAAAATTCCAAGAATTGAAGAAAGAAAACATTAGAGTCTTAGCTTCAGGATACATTCAAAATGCTGTTCTTAGTGTGAAGAAAAAAACTTAAGTGAATTTCATTCTGTGTGTGTATGAACTGCTCACATGTGTCCTACTCTTTGTGACCTCATGGACTGTAGCCTTCCAGGTCCCTCTGTCCATGGGATTTTTCCAGGCGAAAATACAGGAAGGGGTAGCCTTTCTCCACGGGATCTTCCCATGGATCAAACCCAGGTCTCCTGCATTGCAGGCAGATTCTTTACCATCTGAGCCACCAGGGAAGCTTCTAAAATAGGCAAAATCTAGATCATAAAGCATAATTATTTAAATTGGACATTTAATCTGTGATACCACTGAAGTTCTCTTTTAAAAAATGATACAGGGATGTCCCTTAGAGTCTGGTGGTTAGGACTCCACACTTTCATTGCAGGGGGGTGTAGGTTTGAGCTCTGATCAGGGAGCTAAGTCCCCACAGTCAAAAACTGAAAGGAAAAAAAGTTTTAAAAAAACGGTACAAATGAACTTATTTACAAAATGGAAACAGACTTACAGACATAGGAAACAAACTTATGGTCTCCAAAGGGAAAGGGGATGGGGAGATATAAAGAGGAATTTGAGAGTAACATATGCACACTGCTATACATGAAATGGATACAACCAGGGACCTACTGAATGACACAGGGAACTATACTCGTGAGGGACTGGGGGCGGGAGGAGAAGGGGACGACAGAGGATGAGATGGCTGGATGGCATCACCGACTAGATGGACGTGAATTTGAATGAACTCCGGGAAATGGTGATGGACAGGGAAGCCTGGCGTGCTGCAATTCATGGGGTCGCAAAGAGTCGGACATAACTGAGCGACTGAACTGAGCTGACATGGGAAAAGAATCTGAAAAAATTCCATATACATTGTATACAAAAAATTTATATGCATTATAGACATACATATATATGTGTGTGTGTATATATATATAATATATATATATAGAGAGAGACAGAGACAGAGAGAGAGAATCACTTTGCCATACACCAGAAACTAACACAATATTGTAACTCAACTAAATACACATCAACAAGAAAAAAATAAACTTACATCAGGTTTAATTGTGGCAGATGTCATATCTATAAATATCTGAGCTTAGACTGTATCATACCCTTTTTAAGAAAAATTTATTTATTTATTTTAATTGGAGGTTAATTACTTTACAATATTGTATTGGTTTTGCATACATCAACATGTATCTGCCATAGGTATACACATGTTCCCCATCCTGAACCCCCCTCCCTCCTCCCTTGCTTTCCCACTTATGGTTTCATGTTTAGTGTGTAGTCCATATTTTTTTAAACTTTGATTTGACAAAAGGCAAGGCCCCAATATCAAAAATTCTGGATTCATTCTTAGAAAATAGCAAGAAGCGTTGACTTTTGAGAATAATGTCCACTAGAAATTGAGAGAGAGGGTACTCTGAGCTGAAATATGATAAACAGAACTTATAATTGGCCTTCTTTGGGAAAACTCTCTTTTAAAAAAAAAAAATTGAAGTAGTTGGCATGTTTAGGTGGTTCCCATTTTCCAAAATGACAAGCCATGCAGCAATATACTCCTACATTCATACGATAGTGTGCAAAGTCTTATAGGATCAATGACATAAGAAGCAGAACTGTTACTGACCTACTTTGGATGGTTTGTATTAACAATGCATTTCTAATACAAAGGAAGATTTATGGCCTTTGATATCCAATAGAAAGGCCATACTCAAGAGACTCAGGAAACAATCTTTATACTTTTCTAAGTAAAGCAAGTTTATAAAATAAAGCCAACCTATAAAACATACAGCTACTTCTCTGCAGTAATTTTTTTCATGATATTGCCACAGGTTATTGCCACAGGTTTCTTAAAACATGCCGTGTCTTTTCCACTTAACCAATAGACATCTTCTGAGCACTTGGAAAGTCCCATAAAATAAAACCAACCTATAGAGCATATGGTTACTTCTTTGTAATATTTTTTTCATGATATTGCAGCAAGTTTGTTAAAATATGTCATGTCTTTTCCAATGCACATTTATTATTTCTAAACATTGCCCACAAAATGGAACTCTTTTTTCACATTTATATTAAAAATAAAAACATTGTAAATAAGTCAGGATTACTAGTGCAACTTTGGCTCAGATGTTAAAACAATCTGCCTGCAGTCTGCCTGGGTTCAATCTCTGGGTTGGAAAGATCCCTTGCAGAAGGAAATGGCAACCCAATTCAGTATTCTAGCCTGGGAAATTCCATGGACAGAAGAGCCTGGAAGGGCTACAGTCCACTGGGTGGCAAAGAGTATCTGAACAACTAACACACAGTAACTTTACTTCTACAGAATAAAGGATTAGGTTTTCTTGGATTTATCATCCTTTCACATGGGAGATGCTAGCCCTGTGTTCAGTATGTAAAACCCAATATTTCCTTTTTCTTATTATTTTCATAATCTCACAATATTGTTCTTCTATTATAATACTTTTATAGATCTAGAATATCTGTGGAGACAGGTGAGTAATCTTCATAAGATTACATAGTTATGATTTATATTAAAATTCATTCTTTAGAGAATATTCCAAATTGAATCCAAACATTCATTTTTATTACTCCCAAAGAAGTTGCATGACAACTTTAATATAGAGAAAGAGACTTAAGTGGAGGATATAGAAGGAGATGAGAGCCAAATTATAAATCCCTCCCTCCTCTATGCCTTGTAGTCTTTATCACATGAAAATTTGAATGTCATTTTCTTCTTCTTCTTCTTTGTATTTCAACTTATTGACAGAATGCATATATACTGAGTGTTGCATGAATTTTACTTACCAGTGAGTGGAAGAAAAAAAAAAAACGTACAATAACTTAGCTCATTTATAAACCTCATCACCATCCATTCTTGTGGTCTATTTTTCTATATTTCACCCCAAACATAAACAAGCACACAAAAGATAGTTAAATCTGTTGGTTTGCAGTGATGCATGAATTAAGTCAGTGGCAGAAGTTCACAGGTAGTAGACTTTAAATTTTAAATATTTTAAAATAAAAGAACAAAAAGCACAGATTTCATGCTGTCAATGCAAGAGCAAGATGAACAAAGAACAATCACATCAGAAAACAGATTTAGTTAAAAATTTCATTTATATAATTACCTCAGTTCAAATGGGAATAGAGTCCCTGAAGTTCATCTTGTGATCAAAGATCATATAATAAATATGTTATTAAAAGTTCCTCTGTGTATCTTGAGGGATTTAGGAAACTCACAAGAATACAATTTGCCCCTTAAGGCATTTCACTTCCTTACTTTACAATGAATAAAGGAAATTTGCCGCAAGTAAAGAGAAAAATCTGTGTGTGTGTGTGTGTGTGTATACATACCAACAAAGGTCCGTCTAGTTAAAACTTTGGTTTTTCCAGTAGTCATGTATGTATTGAGAGTTGGACTCTAAAGAAAGCTAAGCGCCGAAGAATTGATACTTCTGAACTGTGGGGTTGGAGAAGACTCTTGAGAGTCCCTTGGCCTGCAAGGAGATCCAACCAGTCCATTCTGAAGGAGATCAGTCCTGAGAGTTCTTGGAAGGACTGACGCTGAAGCTGAAATTCCAGTACTTTGGCCACCTGATGCAAAGAGCTGACTCATTAGAAAAGACCCTGATTCTGGGAAAGATTGAAGGCAGGAGGAGAAGGGGACAACAGAGGATGAGATGGTTGCAAGGCATCACCGACTCAATGGACGTGAGTTTGAGTAAACTCTGGGAGTTGGTGATGGACAGGGAGGCCTGGCGTGCTGCGGTCCATGGGGTCGAAAAGAGTCGGACATGACTAAGTGACTGAACTGAACTGAACTGAACTGAATATATATATATAATAAAAGTGCAATTGACAGTGATCACTGCTTGGTGCTTTAGAAAGAGGAGCTTTTCAGAATGTATTATCTGTGCCTAATGTCGGAAACACACACATATTCCAATAACAAACAGAAGCAAAAGCAAACATCAGTGAACTTGAAGGTAGTAGAACAAGAGCTGATAATTAAAAAATCGATCCCTTTACTTCCTTGGGTTGTAAGAATGTCATCAAGAATATTACAATTAAAACTGCTACATCATAAAAGGCTTCCTTGCAAAGAACCCAACCATTCATCCAATCTAGCCTGTGTTTGCTGATAAAAATTTTGGGGTTTTTATCTTTATCTTAAAATGAATCATGAGTGATTCTGGTAGCAGTATTTCAAACTATTTCATATTTTATATATATATAAAAGTCCGGTTCAGTTCAGTTCAGTCACTCAGTCACGTTTGACTTTGTGACCCCATGGACTGCAGCACACCAGGTTTCCCTGTCCATCACCAACTACGGCAGCTTGCTCAAATTCATGTCCATTGAGTCAGTGATATCATCTAATCATCTCATCCTCTGCTGTCCCCTTCTCCTCCCGCCTTCAATCTTTCCTAGCATCAGGGTCTTTCCAATGAGTCAGTTCTTCACGTCACATGACCAAAGTATTGGAGTTTCTGCTTCAACATCCGTCCTTCAATGAATATTCAGGACTCGGTTCCTTTAGGATGGACTGGGAGGATCTCCCTGCAGTCCAGGGGACTCTCAAGCATCTTCTCCAACACCACTTCACCACTCAGCTTTCTTCAGAATCCAAACCTCACATCCATACATGACTACTAGAAAAATCATTGCTTTGACTAGATGGACCTTTGTTGGCAAAGTGATGTCTTTGCTTTTTAATATGCTGTCTAGGTCGGTCACAGCTTTTCTTCCCAGGAGAAAACATCTTTTAATTTCATGCCTGCAGTCATCATCTGCAGTGAGTTTGGAGCCTCAAAAAATAGTCTCTCACCATTTCCATTGTTTCCCCATCTATTTGCCATGAAGTGATGGGACCAGACGCCATGATCTTAGTTTTCTGAATGCTGAGTTTTAAGCCAACTTTTTCAAGCCTTAATTAGTTACTCTGTGAATATGACCTTTGGGACATAGAGAAGGTCTAGGAGGATGAAAGCCTTCTTTCTACAAATAAGAAACTGGGAGACAATGTTTCTGTATTTGAAAGGGCCCCAGGTGTCCTCTGCATTTCAATTCCACTTTTCTTTGATAACCTTCAACCTTCTGGGGAACAAGTGATGGATAAGAAAGGATATCCCATTTTGCATAGAGATGTTAATCATAAACTCAGCAGGGGAGCTCAATTTTAAGAGGACCTGGTCCATAAGGGTCTGTTTTTTCTGTTCCTGCATACCAAGACCATCCTTGGTTTTATCTGCTCTTTCGTCCTTGGATCACCACATTCCTCACTCTCTTTATTTTTAGGGTCAATTCTTCGGCCCCTTTTGATATCCTGCTCATGTCTAACTATCTACCTATTTCCATTCTCAGACACTTGAGAACGCACTCTCAAAGGAAAAGGGGCGATGACCACTCTGACTTCTTCAGGCTGTACAGGGGCATCATGGAGCTCTGGGTCCCCTTTGCCTGCTCTCTGTCGGGGTGCATTTAGGAGAGAGCTGAAAAGGTGACTTGTTTCAGCATTATCTAGGTGTTGGTCAGGGAAATTCTTGTCGTACTTGGAGACTTGCAGTATTCTGGAAGAAACAAGCTTAACAAGAGAGTTAAAGGTATGTGGCCCAAAGATGAATAGAAGTAGAAGAGCTGCTGGGTCGCTAGCCAGGAGAAGCAGGCCCAGACATTGGTTCATGGCGTCAGTGTTTCTCTGGGTATGAGAAGAGGCAAGGATTCGGGCTCATAAAATCTTTACCTGAAAACATCTGACTATCTGAAGGCCAGTTCTTGTGGGTTTTTCCCAGAGCACAGGGTGCCTTATTTCTGAATTCCACCCTGAACTCCTTTCATGGATGTTGAGGGTTAGCAGCTTGCAGTGGTCTTGATGTAATCTTTGTAGGGGCAGCTGGCAAGTGCCATCTTCCAGTCAACAGGGTCCCTTCAAAGCCTCTATTTGACTATGTTTTGGGGGCATTTTATGGCCATTGTGTCCCACAGGGCTGGGATAACTCATTCCCACGTCTAGGGAAGATTCCATTGACAGCCCCTCAGTGTGCTGTTATTGGACCAGGGATTGGCGGCAGGAGGAGAAGGAGATGACAGAGGATGTGATGGCTGGGTGGCATCACTGACTCGATGGACATGAATCTGAGTGAACTCTGAGAGTTGGTAATGGACAGGGAGGCCTGGCGTGCTGCGATTCATGGGGTCGCAAAGAGTCAGACACGACTGAGCAACTGAACTGAACTGAACTTGCGAAAGCAAACGTTTCAGGATTATATCTGTCTTACTACCCTCTTGGGCCGGGAAAATATTCCCTCTTGTTTCTACTCTCCATATCTAGAGTTACATTAGTACAATCATTGACCTCATATGGACTGCATATCAGCATTTTATCACAGGCTCAGTCACACATTTGTGGCTAAGGTAAGGATCTTCTGAAACAAGTGACATAGAAAATAAAATAGCTATAGCTAGAAGTTATTAGTGAAGTCATAAGTAAGAATTATAAGTCAAGAACTTTCATTAGGTAGAGCCCAGTATACCCCAGGTCATCTGACTTCATTTGTCAAATGACTATAGCCTGGTGTTAATCTCCTGACTGTACATCATGGAGCATCTGATCTTTTTTTATATATGTTATAAATTTATTTATTTTAATTGGAGGTTAATTACTTTACAATATCTGAAGGCTGGTTACCGAGATAAGCTTTAGAAACAAACTTAGAGTGTCCTTTTTAATAATTTAATTAAATTTTTGAGCAATATAACATAACAAGGAACTATCTCAGGAGACTTAGTAAACAAAACTAGAAACTTAGTTTAACAATTAGCAAAACTTAATATTCAGTGAAACATGATTTTTTCATTATGAGGGCATTAACCTTGGTGCCAGAGAAGGCTTTAACCCATCGTCTAACAGTGAGGGGTTAGTTTTTGTACAAGTAGAATCAGCTTTACATGTACCATAATCTTAAATATGCTTATTTACTTTACCAAAGTCACAAAAGATTTTAAAAACAAATATAAATCACTTAAAGGCAAAAAAACTCGTAATCTGTTATTGAAAGCTTTATTCTAAGAAAACTTTGCTCTCTTAACATAGAGAGTAGACTAAATTCCATTCTGTTACCAGTTTACCAGATAACAAACAAAAGTTGTTTATCAGTTAACCTTACAAAAGCCTTTTCCAAACACCTTGAAAAACTAGCAGTATTTTTCTAAAGGCATGAGAGTGAAACCATAGAAGGCATGTTTACAATCTAATTAAAGTGCAGTTGACAAAGTAGCCTGGTCATTGCTTGACTTGTAACACTTTAACATGTTAACTAGAATTATAAATGAAAACATTTTACCAGGACATATCAGGTTTTCATTAATTTCACATAATTTTGAGGATATCTATATAAGTAACATCAATATACAATATAAAATATAACCTGAGAAGATTCCATCACTCCTCCAACAATACTTCCTATGTAATTTAACATGTCAAAAGAACTCAGGTAGTTTAATAGCTCTTTTGGATGTCTCAAGGGCCTTCTGAAGCATCTCAAAGTTAGCTAGAAGTCAAACTTACGTCCATGGAGTCAGTGATGCCATCCAGCCATCTCATCCTCGGTCGTCCCCTTCTCCCCCTGCCCCCAATCCCTCCCAGCATCAGAGTCTTTTCCAATGAGTCAACTCTTCACATGACGTGGCCAAAGTATTGGAGTTTCAGCTTTAGCATCATTCCTTCCAAAGAACACCCAGGGCTGTTCTCCTTCAGAATGGACTGGTTGAGTCTCCTTGCAGTCCAAGGGACTCTCAAGAGTCTTCTCCAACACCACAGTTCAAAAGCATCAATTCTTCAGCACTCAGCTTTCTTTACAGTCCAACTCTCACATCCATATATGAGCACTGGAAAAACCATAGCCTTGACTAAACAGACCTTTGTTGGCAAAATAATGTCTCTGCTTTTCAACATGCTATCTAGGTTCTTAGACATGTCTATATTAGATTAGCAAACAAACATTAATGCTAGATATTTAGTATTGAATATTTCCCAGTTCATATCAATCTGAAATTCATTTAGGTTAATTTCTCTTATATTTAGAATTGTCTGATTTGTAAGCACTTACTTTTCTTTCAGTTCAGTTCAGTTCAGTCGCTCAGTCATGTCCCACTCTTTGCAACTCCATGAATCACCACATACCAGGCCTCCCTGTCCATCACCAACTCCCAGAGTTCACTTAGACTCACATCCATCGAGTCAGTGATGTCATCCAGCCATCTCATCCTCTGTCGTCCCCTTCTCCTCCTGCCCCCAATCTCTTCCAGCATCAGAGTCTTTTCCAATGAGTCAACTCTTCACATGAGGTGGCCAAAGTACTGGAGTTTCAGCTTCAGCATCATTCCTTCCAAAGAAATCCCAGGGTTGATCTCCTTCAGAATGGACTGGTTGGATCTCCTTGCAGTCCAAGGGACTCTCAAGAGTCTTCTCCAACACCACAGTTCAAAAGTATCATTCTTCGGCGCTCAGCCTTCTTCACAGTCCAACTCTCACATCCATACATGACCACTGGGAAAACCATAGCCTTGGCTAGACGGACCTTTGTTGGCAAAGTAATGTCTCTGCTTTTGAATATGCTATCTAGGTTGGTCATAACTTTTCTTCCAAGGAGTAAACGTCTTTTAATTTCATGGCTGCAGTCACCATCTGCAGTGATTTTGGAGCCCAAAAAATAAAGTCTGACTCTGTTTCCACTGTTTCCCCATCTATTTCCCATGGGTAAGTGATGAGACCAGATGCCATGATCTTCATTTTCTGAATGTTGAGCTTTAAGCCAACTTTTTCACTCTCCTCTTTCAGTTTCATCAACAGGCTTTTTAGTTCCTCTTCACTTTCTGCTATAAGGGGTGGTGTCATCTGCATATCTGAGGTTATTGATATTTCTCTGGCAACCAATCTGTTGTTCCATGTCCAACTCTAACTTTTCTTTAGGCCAATTAAATTAGAACTCACTTACAAGTTCAGCAATATTATTTAAAAAAATCACCAAATGACACACACTGAGATATACATAAACCCAGACAGACAGACAGAGATCTCATAGTTTTCCTCTTGATATTTAAAATCTCTCTTAACCCCCCTCCTTTTTTTTTTTTTTTGAAGTTCTAATTTGCCCAAGGCTGAGAAGGAAATGGCAACTCACTCCAGTACTCTTGCCTGGCAAATCCTATGGACGGAGGAACCTGGTAAGCTGCAGTCTATGGGATGGCTAAGAGTGGGACATGACTGAGCAACTTCACTTTCACTTTTCACTTTCATGCATTGGAGAAGGAAATGGCAACCCACTCCAGTGTTCTTGCCTGGAGAACCCCAGGGACAGGGGAGCCTGGTGGACTGCCATCTATGGAGTTGCACAGAGTCAGACACGACTGAAGTGACTCAGCAGCAGTAGCAGAGGTCTCAGGCAAAGTGGGCTGTGTATTTCAGGGACATGGAATGGGTTAACTTTCCCTTAGGCTGCCTTTTTAACAAACTAGTTGTTTTTAATTGCATATGCAAAAAGAATGGGTTTTGAAGCATAGAGAAGAGTTTTTGATCCTTCAGGCTTTTGAATATAGAAGAAAGACCTGGACCATAGGGAACCTCAGAATCCTTTCCTAGAGATCATATGGATATGACAGATTGAGCTAGGGTAGTCTAGGAAATCTGATGGAGAGAGACAGAGGGCAAAAGGAGATAGAGAGGCAACAGAAAGACATATGCTGCATGAGTCCCTCAAATCTGGGGATTCTAACTGAGGGTCATGAAGGACCGAATGGAAGGAAATTCTGAGTCCTTTCCCTGCTTTTGACAAAAGCTAGACTTTGACTGTGTGGATCACAATAAACTGTGGAAAATTCTGAAAGAGATGGGAATACCAGACCACCTGACCTGCCTCTTGAGAAACCTATATGCAGATGAAGAAGCTACAGTTAGAACGGGACATGGAACAACAGACTGGTTCCAAATAGGAAAAGGAGTACAT
The DNA here is from genome assembly GCF_014754425.2 of Oryx dammah. Taxonomy (NCBI): domain Eukaryota; kingdom Metazoa; phylum Chordata; class Mammalia; order Artiodactyla; family Bovidae; genus Oryx; species Oryx dammah. The sequence goes on from NW_024070201.1 coordinate 76,943,840, forward strand.
CAAGGCTGTATATTGTCACCCTGCTTATTTAACTTATATGCAAAGTACATCGTGAGAAACGCTGGGCTGGCAGAAGCACAAGCTGGAATCAAGATTGCTGGGAGAAATATCAATAACCTCAGATATGCAGATGACACCACCTTTATGGCAGAAAGTGAAAAGGAACTAAAAAGCCTTTTGATAAAAGTGAAAGAGGAGAGTGAAAAAGTTGGCTTAAACCTCAACATTCAGAAAACGAAGACCATGGGATCTGGTGCCATCACTTCATGGGAAATAGATGGGGAAACAGTGGAAACAGTGACAGACTTTATTTTGGGGGGCTCCAAAATCACTGCAGATGGTGACTGCAGCCATGAAATTAAAAGACGCTTACTCCTTGGAAGAAAAGTTATGATCAACCTAGATAGTATATTCAAAAGCAGAGGCATTACTTTGCCGACTAAGGTCCATCTAGTCAAGGCTATGGTTTTTCCAATGGTCATATATGGATGTGAGAGTTGGACTGTGAAGAAAGCTGAGCGCTGAAGAATTGATACTTTTGAACTGTGGTGTTGCAGAAGACTCTTGAGAGTCCCTTGGACTGCAAGGAGATCCAACCAGTCCATTCTAAAGATCAGTCCTGGGTGTTCTTTGGAAGGACTGATGATGAGGCTGAAACTCCAATACTTTGGCCACCTCATTTGAAGAGTTGACTCATTGGAAAAGACTCTGATGCTGGGAGGGATTGGGGGCAGGAGGAGAAGGGGATGATAGAGGATGAGATGGCCGGATTGCATCACCGACCTGATGGACATGAGTTTGGGTGAACTCCGGGAGATGGTTATGGACAGGGAGGCCTGGCGTGCTGCAGTTCACGGGGTTGCAAAGAGTCTGAGATGACTGAGCGACTGAACTGAACTGAATGTGCCATTCAGAGGCCATATATCTATATCTATATCTATATCTATATCTATATCTATATATATATATATATATATATATATATATATATATTTGGCCCCCCAGTTTGTATTGGAGCCAGACCTTTTGGAGGGTCAAAATTTTCCAGTTTCTGAGAATATAGCCAAGGGGTAAGTCTGAGAGAGGCTCCCAGAACATACTAGAACACACTCTCAGCCTATGTACCGTGGAATGCGGGTACTGAGAGTCACTGGCTCACAAAAAGGCGTCCCTTTTGTCTCAGTGACCTCTGCATAAGACTAGTGGCCCAAAAATGGCCGACCGTTCAGCAGTCGCATGCACAGAGGTGACCCCTGAGAACGGTTGCAGCTAAGGCACCCTGTGACCTGGGCGGAGAAGGACAGAGATTCCCGGGAGCAACCAGGTGTCTCACTGGCAATTTCCTGAAACATGGAAGGCACCCTTGGGATGGCTCAGAGGCTACACCTAGGCTCCTGTAGATCAATCCGGACAGAAAGGAAAAGAAGTGAAAGTGACAGGGAAGAAGGACGAGGAATCAGCCTTACAATCCTCTCGGGAAGGTGGTGGCCAGGGAACAATGGTCTCTGTTTTGCTTCAGCCACTGTGTACCTGACATGGTGCACGGAAGTTGTCTTGCTGGGGGCGGATGCCCTTGTGGCCTGATCGGTTTTGTGTGCCCCTCATCCTCGCACAGGCGTCTTCATGTGGCAGGCACCCTGATGGCTTTTAAGTGCCTGACCCATGCACACAATATTGGTTGGCCTAATCCTCAGCTGGAGAGAAGAAAAAGGAGAGACCCTCACCCATTCTGGGGGCAGCTACTGGGGCTCTGTGAGCAGTGGGGCCTTTGGAACACACCAGAGGGAAATCCTGGCCAGAGTTCCTCAGTTGCTTCCATAGCACTCGACTGTTCTCAGAGGGTCCCTGTGAGAAAGGAGAAGTGAGGAGATGGGGAAAAAAGACCCCAAGTCCCCTTATGGGCCACCTGTCATGGTGTGGGCACGAGTTGGAAAAGAATTTCCAGACAATAGACAGAGTGAGAGGGAAATAAAGTTCATTAGAGTGGGAGATGCTGTTAGAACAGCAGGCCAGCTCAAGGGAGAAGCAACGCTGAACAGGGGTCCTCAGGCCACTTTTATACCCAGGGTACAAGGAGTGGGAAACGGGACTTGTGGGTCGTTTGCTGATTGGATGAGGCAGGTATACTGAGTAGGGGGCAGAGTCAGGCAAATGCCTTCTCCCCTCCTAGGAAGGGATACAGGTTATACTTTTCAGGAGGACCTGAAATCCATTAATTGTTACAACATGGGGGAGGGAAGGACGGTAAGGGTCTGCTGTTTCTGTTCCTGCATTCCAGGACCCTCCTTGGTTTTATCTGCTCTTTCGTCCTTGGTTCACCACAGTGCAATATTTGATGAACATTTCTGAGGAAAGTTGGTGATGGGCTATCACTCAATGCATAATGCATGAAATTATGGGTTTTAGAAAACGACAGCATAACATCCGTCATAGTATGTTGTGAAATTTTAGTTGTAAAATGCAGATGGATACTAAATATACAGTATGATAAAAAGTATGCAAATCTAGAGGCACCCAAATAAGTGTTTATGAACCAGAAAAATTGAGAAAACTTTATCAAATATTACGAGGTTGATATTTTCCTATCATTTTTGAATTTTATTATATTCTCATTTTCTATCTTCATTTTTCCTGATATGTTTTAGTATGCAACAGTTATTTTAGAAAAATCAGTTATCATGAATTATACATATGCAAAAAAGAACACAAGGACATTTTTGGAGATTTTTGGATAGGTTTAGATCTTTGATCGTGGTGGTGGCATCATGGATATATACAGAAGTCCAAACTCATTAATATGTACCTAGTAAATGAGTGCAAATCTTCCTGTTTCAATTTTATTTCAATAAAATTTTTAAAAATTAGTTCTTACCTTGCTTAGAATTCCCTTCACATTTTCAGATTTCATTTTGTTTCTAATGAACATAATAACTCTTATAATAGTGTTACACATTTAAACATAAAAGTTTCATTGTGAAAAATGCATCATTTTGTGCCTAATTGTTCATCATAAAGTAATCAAGCATTTGTTTAGAAATAGTTTCTCTATCACCACATGCATAAATCTAGAGCATCACAAAGGAAGATTAAACTGTCATGCTCTTCACTGTCTGATTCCTAAGGGAAAAGATAACTAGCTTTTGAAAACCTTAGCACAGCTACACTTAGTTTAAAAGAAATCTTGTCCTTGGAGACATACAAAATAATATTCCTTGAAACTAGTCCACAGGGATGATGAAATTTTGCATTAACATTAATCCCCAGTATGTGAGGTACCTTGAAATTGTTAATATAAGAGGCAAGGCATATTCTGCTCTGTTTACTTACATGATAGAGCCCTGATGTTCTTTTTACACACAACTTCCAGGCAAAATCTACACATAATCAGCAGCTGAACAGAATTTATATGCTGATTAACTTTTCTCTCAGAATAAAGCAAAATGAATGCACTAAGAAATCAAAAGAACTTATCTCAAAGAAAACAAATATTATATTACAAAAATTTTTGACTGAAAAGATCATATTTCATTTATCAGCAAAATTTGAGGTTGACATACTTCTAGACAGATAATATTAGAAGAAAATGATTTTTCACTAAATTTGCCTCCTGGTAAGTACTATTCTCAAAATTAGAGGACTTTCATTAGGCTCAAATATAATATAATCAGAAGTCTCTGCATACAGGTACCATTTTTTAAATGATATCTGTATCATTTCTTACAGATATCTTTTAAATGATTTCTGTATCATTTCTTACTGAAAGTGAAAGAAGACAGTGAAAAATTGGCTTAAAGCTCAACATTCAGAAAACTAAGATCATGGTATCTGCTCCCATCACTTCATGGGAAATAGATGGGGAAACAGTGGAAACAGTGGCAGACTTTATTTTGGGGGATTCCAAAATCACTGTAGATGGTGATTGAAGCCATGAAATTAAAAGACGCTTACTCCTTGGAAGGAAAGTTATGACCAACCTAGATAGCATATTCAAAAGCAGAGACATTACTTTGCCAACAAAGGTCCTTCTAGTCAAGGCAATGATTTTTCCAGTGGTCATGTATGGATGTGAGAGTTGGACTGTGAAGGAAGCTGAGCACTGAAGAACTGATGCTTGTGAACTGTGGTGTTGGAGAAGACTCTTGAGAATCCCTTGGACTGCAAGGAGATCCAACCAGTCCATCCTAAAGGAGATCAGCCCTGGGATTTCTTTGGAAGGAATGATGCTAAAGCTGAAGCTCCAGTACTTTGGCCACCTCATGTGAAGAGTTGACTTATTGGAAAAGACTCTGATGCTGGGAGGGATTGGGGGCAGGAGGAGAAGGAGAGACAGAGGATGAGATGGCTGGATGGCATCACTGACTTGATGGACGTGAGTCTGAGTGAACTCTGGGAGTTGGTGATGAACAGGGAGGCCTGGCGTGCTGCGATTCATAGGGTCGCAAAGAGTCGGAGATGACTGAGTGACTGAACTGAACTGAACTGATATCATTTCTTACAGATATTATTTGAATGATTACTTACTCTATCATTTTTTCTTCTTACCCTTAGAAGTCCCAGGACTTGTGGATCCTAAAATATAAAATTGATGTAATCAAGGTGTGCAAGGAAATTGTTAATTTTAGAAGAAATTTGATTTTGAATAGTCAAATTAGGAAAATGCATATTTTGGAAATTAATATGAATATGCAGCTATAATTTTAATACTCTTTACAACTAAAAAGTCAAGAGGTTGATATATATTTTTCATTAGTATTAAAGAATATTTGAATATAGTGAACAGTACATGATACATTAAAATAATTCTACCACTGATCCTTTTATATCTAGCATTTACTTTCAGGTTTGCTGAAATTAATTATAAATAGGGATAGAGTATCATGAGCATACTTTCTGGGATCAATCGATATTGGTAGAATTACAGAGAAAACATGAAATAGCCCTGACTGAAAAAATTACCTAAATTCTCTGCGCACTTTTTCTTACCTAAAAAATGTGGGTGATAGTAATACCTATAATGCAAACTTCTAATGAGAATTAAATATTTTAACAAAGGGAAATGGTGTTAGGGTTATCCCAATTGTTTTTTATGTATTAGCATTTATTATATTATATTCAAATGTCAGTTTATATATATTTATATATTTACAGTCAAATTAAGATGTTTCTCTTCACACTCTGTATACAATTATTATCACATCCTAGAAACACTAAGCTAACTTAAATCTATCATGTCATTAATGAAAATGCAAACTTTTTGAAAAAATTTTTCCTGAGTGTCAACTTTGATCTCAACAGTTTGGAGCGTTTGAACACTATGGGCAGAAGGAATATCACACCGGTGTCTGACTTCATCCTCATGGGACTGACAGACTCTGGAGAGATCCGGCTGGTCCTCTTCACCCTCTTCCTCCTGATGTACCTGATCACTGTGCTGGGGAATGGGGGGATGATCCTGATAATCCGCCTGGACCCCCAGCTTCACACCCCCATGTACTTTTTCCTCAGTCACTTGTCATTTCTTGACCTCACTTACTCAAGTGTCATCACCCCTAAAACCTTAGACAATTTACTGACTTCCAGCAAGTGTGTTTCATACCTGAATTGCTTCATGCAGATGAATTGCTTTGTTTTCTTGGCCTTCACTCAGTGTGTCCTTCTCTCCTCCATGGCCTGCGATCGCTGTGCAGCCATCTGCAGCCCTCTGCGTTACCTGGTGGTTATGTCCAGCAGACATTGCTGCTCCCTGCTTTTTGGGTCCTATTTGATTGGTTTCATGGACTCCTTTATTAATGTGCTTTGCATGAGCAGATTGCATTTCTGTGACTCCGATGTAATCTGTCACTTGTTCTGCGAAGCACCCCCAGTTTTAGCCCTGTCCTGCACTGACAGACACAACACTGAAATAATAATATCCATTTTTGCTGGCTCCAGTCTGCTGGCGTCTCTCGTCATGGTGTCTGTGTCCTATGTGGCCATCCTCTCTACTATCCTGAAAATTACTTCGACTTCAGGGAAACAAGAAGCCTTCTCTCCTTGTGCCTCCCACCTCCTGGCAGTCACCATCTTTTATGGTACTGCAATTTTTACTTACATAAAACCAAGTAAGCCCTACTCCTTGGGAAAGGATCATGTGGCTTCTGTGTTTTATACTATTGTCATCCCCATGCTGAATCCACTCATATACAGTCTTCGAAACAAAGAAGTGAAAAATGCTCTCAGAAGAGTCATGCAGAAGAGAAAAGGCCCAAAACAATTAAAATAACAGTGATGATAAATTTTAAAGCTCATTTTTTTCCATCCCTATAGTGTATTTCCTTGCTTTCTCTACAAAACAAATAGAATTATTTATATTTATTATTTACATATTTATGTTGTTGTTGAACCATCCTGCTTGACTAAATATAATTTCAAATATTTTAAGAATATGTCTTTAGAAATCTACATTGTAATTGAAAATCATGAACCATGTTAAATCATGGTCTATATATATTCATTTTTAACGGCAACTCATTTGCAAAATGAAAGATTACAGTTTTCATCTTTTAATTATATCATACAAATTCACATGCATAATCCAACCTCCCAGAATTTTATGATGGAAAATAGCTCAGTTTGGGGAATAATACATTATTTTGGAAATTATTTCCTTTACCTTGTGGAGAATCAACATAGCAGAGTGATTATGAGCACTTGCCCAGACCCAATCAACCATTCCAGAATTTTAGATTCTAGATCTGCTGCACTTTTACTTATATAACCCTTAAAAGCATTGCTGAAAGTTTAAGTTTAAAGTTTCCTCAAGAAAAAAAGTAATTTATCTTGCTCAAGATAAATAATAATTCCAGGTCCATAAATATTCTGTAAAGATTAAATCAGATAATGATGGTATTTAAGGACATACTAATAAACGCTGGCCATTATTGTTTGAAAACTCATAACCCTAAAGTATTTTATATGTACAATGGCTTTTTCTTATCAAATATTCATTTTTTATGAATTAATTTTGATTGATTTTGTTATTTTCTACATTACAACAAACTGAATCAGGAGATATACACACATCCCCTCCCTCTTGGACTGAACCTCCCCTCAAAGAAAACATTTTAAAAGGCTTACTTCTGTCACATGTCAACAAGCTTCAGTACACTGCTTATTCGTAGAAATTCTATGTATTTTAAGACCTCATTGCTTTTCTCCTGATTTCTATAGGTTTTACATGATTATTAAAAATATTTTTTACTTAAATGCTTGTCTAATTTGTATTAATATTTTTAGCAAAGACAAGTTGTAAAGCTATTAAATTACAATGAAATCAGACATAAAGCAACCTATTAGCTTTAATCAGATCAAGTGCTAAAATTTCCTTTATTTAAAAATTTTGTACATTACCTTTAATTTTCTCTACATAAAGCATAAAGTGAAAGTGAAAGTGAAGTCACTCAGTCATGTCTGACTCTTTGCAACCCCATGGACTGTAGACCGCCAGGCTCCTCTGTCCGTGAGATTCTCCAGGCAAGAATACTGGAGTGGGTTGCCATTTCCTTCTCCAGGGGATCTTCCCAACCCAGGGATTGAACCTGTGTCTCCCACATTGCAGGGAGACGCTTTATCCTCTGAGCCACGAGGGAAGCTAAAATAAAACCAGGGAGCCACATAAAGCATAAGAATATATTTTAAATTTTCCAAGTATTTCATAATTTTCTATACTTCTGTAATTAAATAGATCATTATATTCAAATGATAATGATTATAAACATTTTTTTAATTTATATTGGTTTCTATCTAAAATGGTGTTTGTTTATTTTTTTACAAAGTACTTTTTCAATGTTAAAATTCAAACTCTTTCAGGAAATAAAAGTTTAAATTATTTTTACTAATTCAAAACTCTAGACAAATTTATTTGTCTTTCATTATTTTCCCCCACTTTATTTTAGAAATTCCCTTTCATATTTGAATGCCACAAAATTATTAAGACTTATTTTTGCCCTGATATTTACTAGACTTTTATTTCCAGCTATTGTTATTTGCTTTCAGTTGCATTTGTTTAAGAATAACTTTTTGGCTTCTCTCTCCTCTTTCAAAAGCATATTATCTCATTTTATTTTTATGGGCATTTTTTATTTTTCTAGTCTATTTGACAAACTATGACTTTACCTTGAAGGGATGCATTTTTGCAGTGGTTGTTGTTCAGTTACCAATTCGTGTCCAACTCTTTGAGACTCTATGGACTGTAGCACATCAGGCTTCCCTGCCCAGAGTTTGTCCAAGTTATGCAGTGAGGTATAGCATAAAAGAGCAAAATTTAATTTCTTAATCCCTTTAATGTATATCTCTAAATTCCAAAAGTTGATAACTTTTAAAGATTAGAAATAACAAGAGAACATTTCATGCAAAGATGGGCACAATAGACAGAAACAACAAGGACCTAACAAAAGCAAAAGAGAGTAAGAAGAGGTGGTACACAGAAGAACTGTGCAAAAAAGGTCTTAAAGACCCAGATAACCACAATGGCATAATCACTCACCTAAAGCCAAACATCCTGAAGTGTGAAGTCAAGTGGGCCTTCGGAAGCATCACTATGAACAAAGCTAGTGGAGGTGATGGAATCCCACCTGAGCCATTTAAAATCCTAAAAGATGATGGTGTTAAAGTGTTGCACTCAATATGTCAGCAAATTTGGAAAACTCAACAGTGGCCACAGGACTGAAAAAGGTCAGTTTTCACTTCAATGCCAAAGAAGGGCAATGCCAAAGAAGGGCAATGCCAAAGAAAGTTCAAACTACACTATAGTTGCTTTCATTTCACATGCTAGCCAGGTAATACTCAGAATCCTTCACGGTAGGCTTCAACAGCATGTGAACTGAGAACTTCCAGATGTACAAGCTGGATTTAGAAAATGCAGAGGAACTGGAGATCAAATTGCCAGTATCCATTGTATCAGAGAAAAAGCAAGAGAATTCCAGGAAAAAAATCTACTACTTCTTCATTGATTATGCTAAAAATTTTGTGTGGATCACAACAAACTGTGGAAAATTCTTCAAGAGATAGGAATACCAGACCACCTTACCTGGCTCCTGAAAAACCTGTATGCAGGCCAAGAACCAATGGTTAGAACCAGCCGTGGAACAATGGATTGGTTCAAAACTGGGAAAGGAGTATGTCAAGGTTTTATATTTTCACCCTGCTTATTTAACATCTATGAAGAGTACATCATGTGAAATGCACAGCTGGATGAAGCACAAGCTGGAATCAAGATTGCTGGGGGAAATATCAACAACCTCAGGTGTGCAGATGATACTACCCTAAAAATAGAAAGTGAAAAAGAACTTAAGACCCTCTTGATGAAGTTGAAAGATGAGAGTGAAAAGCCTGGATTAAAACTCAACATTCAAAAAACTAAGATCGTGGCATCTGGTCCCATCACTTCATGGCAAACAGATGAGGGAAAATGTAAACAGTAACAGATTTTATTTTCTTGGGCTACAAAATCACTGTGGATGGGGACTGCAGCCATGAACTTAAAAGACATTTGCTCCATGGAAGAAAAGTTATGGCATGGAAGAAAATCTATGACAAACCTAGTCAGCATATTAAAAGGTGAAAGATGTATATGATCTGAAGAGCAACCAGAGTATAGACAGCATATTAAAAAGCAGAGACATCACTTCGTGGACACATGTCCATATAGTCAAATCTATGGTTTCTCCAGAAGTCATGCATGGATGTGAGAGTTGAACCATGAAGAATGATGAGCACCAAAGAAATGATGTTTTCAAACTGTGTGCTGGAGAAGACTCTTGAGAGTCCCCTGGGCAGCAAGAAGATCAAACCAGTCACTCCTAAAAGAAATCAATTCTGAATATTCGTTGGAAAGACTGATGCTGAAACTGAAGCTCCAACACTTTGGCCACCTGATGTGAAGAACCAACTCATTAGAAAAGACTCTTATGCTGGGAAAGATTGAAGACGAGAAGGGGGTGAAAGAGGATGAGTTGGTTGGATGGCATCACCAATTCAGTGGACTTGAGTTTGAGCAAACTCCAGGAGTTAATGAAGACAGGGAAGCTGTTTTATTGCCATCCACACAGTTGCAAAGAGTCAGACACGACTTAGCAACTGAACAACAACAACGATATGCATGTTTGTGAGTATATGTACAATCATGACATACTAGGTATAAAATATCACTGTGGCATTTGTGAGGTATATTTAGAGACTCTCAGTTCTCCAGATTGGGAAGAAAAATTTCATTAAATCTATAGTATTAAAAAGAGAAACTGGGTTTTCCTTTTATTTTTCCTTGACAAGAGACTTGAACATAAACCCTGTTTAATGTACTCTCTTCAGCACTGATACAAAATAATCCCTGGAAAAGATGAAATCCTCAGTACTGCCTTCACTGTGCATGAATCATTTAGAAGTAATGGAAGTTGGATAATCTTATTTAAATGTTTATTGAAAAGAACTGAAGATTAATCCATAAAGTACTTTTAGGAGAAAATACGTGGGCTTATATTTCTCTCTTTCAGACAAGATTATAAGCTTTTTGAGAGAAGAGTCTGTTTAGTCATAGTTTGACTATTCCTCTCCACAGCATGGAACAAACACATATGTAATATTTATATTTACAATAAGTAAATGTTTTCTTTGCTCTTTTTAGCTTGTGGAAACAAAGTAATGAATTTATTAAGATCAGTGATTCTTCCTTAATCATATTTATAACTTCCCTTGGAATTTGGACCATCTTGTGCATATTAGTACTCCAAAACATTAGTTCAGTTGAAAATTCTGTCTAGAATTCTTTCTAAAACATTGCTTGCTGGTATATTAAAAGTTGCATAGAGATTAATAGACTTTTTTAAATGATTTTTTCCTTTAGTGGTTAGGATATGGAAATGAATGTACGGAGATCTGTATTTGTTCGTATGTTTTTAAAATATTGGAGTCAAGTTTTTAGGACTTCTTTTGCATCACACATCAAAAAGAAACTTCCTGTAGTGATAATTGCTCTTCAGTTTTAGGATAATTGAAGACAATTCATGTGAAGGGATCTGTGAGTGCACATATATATATTTGGTTTAAATTTTTAATTTTCTCCTCAGATATGTATTACTGGTGCCTGATGCCAGCAAACTTCATTTTACAATAAAGTATTTTACATTATAAAGTATTGTAGGTGATAATTGATGAAACATACTATATATTACTTTAGGGACTTATTGAGGATACTGTCTTAATGCATCATTCATTCCCTTTATTAATTTAACATCAATTTTTTTCTCCTAAGCACAGTGTCTGAGTCAGATTAGTTGCCTTCAAGATATTTCATTATCATTATTGAAAATTAGTAAACTGATTATATTTCCCTTTCTTTCTTGACCACGGATTTTCATCCATGCATCATAACTACAATGCTCAGATTTTAATAATTGTATGAAACATCCTCACTGTGGAAACTTCTTTATATTTACTGTGGTTCTAATTGTATATACGTTTTAATTTTCACTTGTATTGAACATATATTGTTCTGTAGATAACTTCAAGGTTTGTATTTATTTAATACTAATAAAATCAGGTATCTAATTTTTATTTCTGTGCTTTAATATTGCCTTGCTATTCTCTTTCTAAGAGAAAACATGCCATGCTTTTCTTGTTAAGCATAAGAAGCAGAAATATATTTTATTTGTTCAGAGTTACGATTAAATGTCCATATATATTTTTTTCAAAATGTCCTTGTATTTATCCCTGATGTACTTTCTATCATTCTAGATTAAGGGAAAAAGGAATATGTGTGTGTGTGTGTGTATCTATCTATCTATATATCTATATCTATATCTATATATAATCTATCTATCTATCTGTATATATATGGAAGTAACAGTGTTAGGCACTCAGTCATGTCTGACTTTTTGCAACACCATGGAATGTAGCCCTCCAGCCTCCCTGTCCATTGAATTCTCCAAGCAAGAAGGTTGGCATGGATAGCCATTCCCTTCTGCAGGAGATCTTCCCATCCTAGGGATCAAACTCTATTCTCCAACTTTTCAGACAGATTCTTTACCATCTGAGCCACCAGGGAAGCCCATATGTGTATGTGTATATAGATAGATAGATAGATAGATAGATAGATAGATAGATAGATAGATAG